>NW_025798627.1:2927918-2974363 GCF_021613505.1 Equus quagga | reverse complement strand
AAGAATGTATTCTTTTGTATCTAGCTTCTTTTGCTTGCCATTATGTATGTGTGATTAATCCATGTTGCTATGTGTAGCTATAAACCACTCACTCTCTACTTGCTTTATAGTATCTCATGGCAAAAAGTTTTGTGCGTGGTGTGAGGGAGAGGAAAAAAATTCATTTTTCCCTATAGGCATATTCAATTAACCTACTGCCTTTCCTAATGTCTGTAACTTACTTACATCTGCAAAGTCTTTTTTGCTGTGTAAGGTAACATATTCACAGGTTCCAGGAACTAGGGTGTGGCCATGATTGGAGGGCCATTCTGTCCACCACACTTTTATTTCTTTTTCTTCCCTTATTGCACCAGCTAGCACTTCCAGTCCAACACTGAATAGCAGGGGAGATAGCAGGCATATCTGTCTTGTTCTCACTGTAAATAAAAAAGCTTTTAATGCTTCACTATTAAGTAGGCTGTTTCTCATGGATATTTTGCAGATAATCTTCATCAGATTAATGAAGCTCCTGTCTATTTCTAGTTTGCTAAGAATTTTTTTTGAATTATAAATGGGCATTGAGGTTTACCAAATACTTTTACTACATTGATTGAGATGTTAATCTGATACTTTTCTCCTTTTTCTGTTAATGTGGTAAATTACCTTGATAAATTTTCTAATGTTAAACTACTTGGTACTCCTGGAATACCCTCATTCAACTGTGATACTTTACCTTTTTTAGTATACTGTTGCACTTAATTTGCCAATATTTTGTTTACTATTGTTAGTACTTTTGGATGGATGCTTTCAATTTTAAAAAACATTCTTTTTTGTTCTACCTTGAGCAATATAAGAACTGTAGATTATATTGAAAAAAGAGTGGATCCTTATCCTCAAGCACTTTAAAATCTTCTGGAATGTATCCACATTGATCTAACCACATAACGGCTTTTTTTGCTTCTATCTAAAATTTTTTGTGATTTCTTTATCTAAATGAAATGAAACACATCTGGGGGTTGGGACAAGACAAAGACTCTTATAGGAACCATACATTTCAACAGACAAGCCCATTCATTTATTTCCTCCATTTTTGACAGTTGGCAATAATCCTGAGTCCATCAGGATGGAGCTGGGTCTACTATATAGTGAGCAATACCTAGTACATTATATCTTCTTAATAAACATGCAGTGACATTAAAAATGAAACCAGTAGATGGTGCCACTGTAGGTAACAGTCTGCTTTTTTCATTCCAATAGTAAAGAATGTTTTCTTTTTAAGTACTATGCAGAAAAATCTCTTGGGATTGCAGTAACTGCACATACTAATAACTATTTACTCCTTCATCCTACTCCTGACACGGCAGGTCCCCAAAGTCACCAAATATTTAAACCAATATGTCTCAAAGTTATCAGAGAAAAGCACTAGAGTTGAATTGGGAGATTCAGATGGGTGTTCTCTCTACATTCAGACCGCGAATCTTTTTCATTTTTATTTTAGCAAGGTTTGAATTGTTATTCCTCTGTGTTTTGAAAATTAAAGCCCTTTTAAGCAGAGAAGTGACATCATACAAGATGAGAAGAAATAATGGATAATTTTAATGAAAATTAAAGAAGCTTAGATGTGATGTCAGTTGGTTTAACTTTTCACCTCCCAGGCCATTATTAGTTCATTGATAAAATGTGAATGGCATCCACAAAGGCTTTGATTATTAGCGAGTCTTTATACAACTCTGGGGCCTAATCACCACTATAAGTTGGCATTTAAGACATAAACTGGCAGGCCTCCTGGATTTCGTGCTATTTAAAATGTATCAGTCCCCTGTCCATTATCTACATAGCTATCAACAAAAGCCCTGGTCTGAGAGCTAATTCAGTTGAAGTTCTGTACCACAAAACACTTGATTGCATTAAATAACAGACATATTGAAATGGTGACAGGTAGTCAACCCTGTAAAATATTCAGGGTCATGGGTGGTACATTTGATCAATTCCACTTGCTGAGCATATACAGTTCTTTGTGTATTGCCAGGAAAACAATAATACTTGCCTCATGTTTCCATGGTGACTTCTGAGAGCAATTCTCAAGTTTAAGAGCTACCTCTTCTAATCAACTATAATTTTCATCTAGATGATATTCTCAGGTTACCCTGAATTATATTATCATCATCTTAATCTACTCTCTGCCTCGTACAAGGTGAAATTTGCCTGGGGCAACAGAGGTTTATTTGAGGAGTAGAGGTAGGTGGGAGAGGAACGTAGAAGCTGAGGGACACGGTAATATGATTTTAAAAATTGCAGAAAAAGAGAACAAAGCAGACAATAAATTTGAATACAAAATTATTAATTTTTTTTTCCCAAGGAAGATTAGCCCTGAGCTAACTACTGCCAGTCCTCCTCTTTTTGCTGAGGAAGACTGGCCCTGAGCTAATATCCGTGCCCATCTTCCTCTACTTTATATGTGGGACGCCTACCACAGCGTGGCGTGCCAAGTGGTGCCATGTCTGCACCCAGGATCTGAACCAGTGAACCCAGGCTGCTGAGAAGCGGAACGTGCGAACTTAACTGCTGTGCCACTGGGCCAGCCCCCAAAATTATTAATTTTTAATAATTAAAAAATTATGCAACAGAAAAAGTATTCTGCTTTGGAAGGGCATTTTGCTTACCTGGTCTTATTCTCCGCAAAAGCTGTGCAAGCCAACATACACGTCTCTTTGGAGACCATTTTTAATGTTAAATTACAGTATAGATTTCCCATTCTAAGCATCAACTAACATTGTAGAGATTCTAGCCCAGTCAATAAAATACACAGCTTTAAAGAAAATTTCCACTGATTCAATTAAAGCTAATCTTGGTGGGTTTCTGAAACACTAGTTAAACATCACAAAGACTACTTCTGGCTAATGAACATTAAAAGAATCAGCACAGATTTAAGTAAGTGGGTAAAGAAAGCTGTTATTATTTTAAGCAAAATTAAACCAGATGGGAGAGACTGACACACATGTATTCAGATATGTGCCTGCCTCACATTTAATCTTTTATGAATGGCTGATCCCAGATGGCAATGGATTCAGGAGCACAATTTGAGATACAGCATCCATTTTCCAATGTACTATGTCAGTTACAACTTTCCTATTTAGTGGATGATGCAAATATTACCAAAGGGAAAGAAACCACCACAAAAACAGGTTGTCTGATATTTTGAAAATGAGAGTGTTGGTCAATTTATCAAACCAAGTCCAAACATCACCCGCATTCTCCATCATTCAATTCATTTCAGGTTTGGTCTACCTTCCATACTCACACGAATGGAGGGTGATGAAACAAGAAATCTAAAGAGACAAACACATTATGCTGACGAGTGTCAGTCAATCTCTCATTAACCACTAAACCCAGAATGGGACATGCCCTTCCCTGAGCTCTCACAGCATGTCACCTGTACCTCTTCTGGGACAGCACATTTTATCTTGGATAATGATAAGAATAACAGAAACACAGAATTCTAATAGAGCAACTATAGTACTTTATCACTGTTATTTATTTGCATGCTGATTTCCATGACTGGACAGTAAACTCCCGGATGCAGCAGCTTCTTCATCTTTCTAGACCTGGCATACAGCATAGTGCCCAGCAGATAGAGATACATTAAATGCATACATAATAATAGCTGCTACTTGTACCTACCACGTGCTAGGCACTGTGCTAGACTCTTCGCTTACATTATTCCATTTAATCTTCAGAACAACTTAATCTCCATTTGACAGATTAGGCAAGATACAGAGGCTCACAGAAGTGAAGTAAAATGCTTAAAGACCTTGCAGGTAGGTAATGACAGAGTTGGCATTCCAACCCAGGCCTATGTGATGCGAAAGTCCTTGACTTTTCAACCACACCACACAGGCCCTCCTCTGGCCCAGTTCCCGTAGGCTCTGGCCTGAGTCCTAGGGTGGGAGGTCTAAGGAAATGGTCCATAGCACTGCAGGAGGTGGCTGAGTGCAGACTCCACACACTGGGCACAGCCGTTGGCAGCCTCTGCACCGCCATTCGCGGGCAGCGGTGGGAGCAGTATC
The DNA here is from genome assembly GCF_021613505.1 of Equus quagga. Classification (NCBI taxonomy): domain Eukaryota; kingdom Metazoa; phylum Chordata; class Mammalia; order Perissodactyla; family Equidae; genus Equus; species Equus quagga. The sequence continues at coordinate 2,970,317 of NW_025798627.1, read as the reverse complement.
TTTCCTGGACACCTGTGACCAAATAGCTTTTGACTGCTAACAGTAGTGGGAGATACACTACAGCAAGTAAGAAGGGGAAAGGAGGAAAGTAGCAAGTGTCCTTGGGAGCCAAAGAAGCACACAGAACACATGGGAAACATGCCCAAAACTCTTCAGAAGGAACTGAAGCCAAAGCTTTGGCAGGATAAGTGGGAACAGGGCAAGAGAAATAATTTGGGGATGTTATTATAATCCTACTATTACCCTATGGGGAACTAGGAAATATGAGTGACATTTTGAGCCAATATTCATATAGCATGTTTTATCTCCCATACTAAATTATAATGTCCTTGAAAGTAATATTCATATTTAATATATTTCTATGTCAGCCATGGTTTCTAGCACATTGCCCTATAATTTACTCTGTATCTCTACAGAGTAGCCATCCTAGAAGCAGCTAATGTAAGAGAAGTCACGCCTTGGAAGTTGTCCCAGTGGACTACCAGGTCAGTTTCCATGGAGTCTAGGAACAATAGCACCAGTGGTAAGGGTTTATCTAGCCTTGTCCAGGGGAGAGAACTCCTGGACAGGCTGCCAAGGGTGTTCTGATTGCTGAGTCTCGAGTAGGAGAGGATAACATGAGAGCTTGAGTTCACTGACTTTTACTCAATTCCTTTGATTTTAATTCTATTCAGGAAGAAAACTTCCAATCTTTATTCAGTTTATAAGACTGGATCTTCCACTTGGAAGGGAATGTAGCTGTAGCAAATGATGTGAATCCCCAGTTCTCTTAGCAGTTGGACTTTTCACTGTAAATTCATAAAGGATGTTCTTGCTTATCAAGTAATATCACTGACAATGGGGACTAATAAAGTTTATGAACTTGTAAAAGCTGATATGTTGACCCTGACTTCCAACCTCACCAACTGCTACTACCAGCAGAGCCTTAAAAAGACCAAAACACAAGAAATACAGGAGTATCACCTTTACTGTAATATTCCTTTCACTTAAAAAATATATTTTCAGGGAGAATGATCCCAAAACCATACTGCTTGTCTGAATGATTGCTTTGGGTTATTTCTTACTACAGGTTGTCTCATATCAATGTGAGGAATTTGAGACCCAGAGAAGATTGCTATTAACTAAAAAAACCTTTATGGAATTAAAAAAATATTTTGTGTGTGAAATAAATCATATGTTTGGAAAACTATAAATTTCTCCTAGAAAAAAAATGCTATGAAGTTGTGACTGTATATTAAATTGCCTTCCCAGGGACCGAGTGAATTTTATTGTTTGATACTAACAAAACTAGTTTTCCAAGTGCTGAATGGTCCACAGAATTTAAATCCAGTGGACCACTGAGGTTATAGGGATCTGCTCTTATGAGAAAATAAATCTCAGTTATTGCTGAGCTATTCGGTTTTTCCAAATATCTCCTTTTAGCTGTTACAGCTGGCTGGGCCTCTACCCTCCTTTGGAATCTTAGAAAGGCTCTTTGTTCTTTGTGAGTATCACAACCCCTTGACCTGAAGCACAGGTGTGTGTGTGAACTCTTATTCTGACTAATAAAATGCTCAAGCCTCTACATTTCCTGGTATTGAATGAAGAGCAAGAAGGGAAGGGATTATCAAAGGGACTCGGTCTAGACTTTACAAGTGAGGAATCTTTGGCAGCTGCAAGGATAAACCATCTTTGGAGAAACCATCTTGCTGGGAAGTCACTCCTCCCCCGTGATTTCTAGGCTGGAAGGGGTCATTCCTGGCAGCTGTTATCATAAAGAGAGTGAGGCCAAGCCAACAGCAGCTGTTACAAAAATACTGAACACAGATTTCAGGAGGAAGGCTGGGTCTACGTAAGAGTGCTTTTATGAAAATATGCACAGAAGTCCAGGCATTGGCGCTGCAGATTTCAAACTGGGATGTACTTGAGAGCTCTAGCTGGGTTGTTTTACCCCTCACTGGGCGAGGAATGCTATAAGGTGGTTGTGCTCTCCTCACAAAAAAGAAAATGCAGACTGCTAGTCAAGACAAGGCTTTCCAAAGAAATGGATGACATACGCATAACTATTATTGGTATTATCTGAGGTTCTCCTGCTTCTCTTTGACAAAGCTTAAAGACAGCTCATCTCAGTAACATCTTGGTTGGATGTCACTGCCTTGGTTGACGTGGAATTTGATGCTCTGCGCAGCTTTGTCTTCGGCAGTCCTCCAGACAGTGAGGTATAATGGTTAAAAGTTTGGAATTTAGAGTCAGATAAACAAGAGTCTGAGTTCTGGTTCTACATCACACCAGCAGTATGACCCAGGGCAAGCGATGTGATTTCTTTGTACTTTAGGATATTTGTATGTGAAATAGAGATAAAAATAGGAGTTACTTCAGTGTTGTTGTGAGAATTAAATGAGATGATGCAGGCACAGGGCCTAGCCCAACAAGCTTGCAATAAATGTTCATTATTATGACTTGAAGCATGATTGCCATATTTCTCCCCTATGAGAAAAGACTCTGAAAGAGAATTAGGGTTTGTTGAATTAGGGTTTTGTTTTGTTTAAGGGATTGATTCTTTTAAGGAATGAGGGTCTGATGACCTCATATAGTTCATCAAAGTTCCATGAACTTTGGTGACATAGAGTTCAGAATGTCCCTCCATTTTTTTTAGATCTTCTTGGATTCCTTTCATCAGCACTTTGCAATTTTCAGCATACAAGTTCAATATTTCATTTTTTGGCAGTTGTAAGTAATATTGTATTTTTAATTTGATGTCCACATGTTCACCCCCAGTAAATAAAAATGCAATTGACTTTTGTATGTTTATCTTGTATCCTACAACCTTGCTGAACTCACCTTCAAGTTCTAGGAGTTCTTCTTGATTCCTTGGGATTTTCTATTTAGACAACCATGTCTTCGGAAAATAGGGAAAGTTTTAGTTTTTCCTTTCTGATTTTTATGGCTTTTATTTCCTATTCTTCCCTTATTACTCTGGCTAGAACTTCCAGCACAGTGTTGAATAAGAATGGGGAAAACAGACATCCTTGCCTTGTTCCTGATTTGGGGGGAAAGCATTCAGTCTTTCACCATTAAGTAGAGTGTTAGCTGTTCTTTTTCAAGTTGTTAGGTGTTTTTTTTTTTTATCATGTTGAGGACCTCTATTCCTATTTTTCTGAGAATTTAAAAAAAATCTTGAATGGGTACTGAATTTTGTCAAAATATTTTTCTGCATTGTTTGACATAATCATGCGATTTTTCTTCTTTAGCCTTTTAATATGATGAATTACATTGATTGATTTTCAAATATCAAAATAGGCTTTCCCTGTAATAATCCCTCTTGGTCACAGTATATAATTCTTCGTATATATTACTGATTTCTATTTGTTAATATTTTAAGGGTTTTGCACCCATATTCATGAGAGATATTGGTCTATATTTCTCTTTCGTACCGTCTTTCTTTGGTTTTGGTATCAGGGTATTAGGCTCACAGATGCACTGGAAAGTGTTCCCTCCTCTTCCATTTTTCAGAAGAGATTGTGTAGAATTGCTGTTAATCCTTCTTTAAATATTTGGTTGAATGCTCCAGTGAAATCACCTGGACCTCAAGATTTCTTTGGGGAGAGTTTTAAAAATTCAATTTCCTAAATGGTTATAGGGCTAGTCAAAAGATCTACTTCACAACGGATAAGTTGTGGTAGTTTGCGTTTTTTGATGAATTGGTCCATTTCACCTGAGTCAAATTTATGCGTGCAGAGCTATTCAAAATACTCCTTTATTACCCTTTTGATGTCTGTGAGGTCTATAGCGATATCCCATTTCATTCCTGATACTGGGAATTTGTATCTTCTTTCTCTCTCTCTCTGTCAGTCTTAGTAGACATTTGTTAATTTTTTGATCGTTTCAAAGAACCAGATATTTGTTTCATTGATTTTCTCCATTGTTTTTCTTTCTTCAATTTTATTTATTTCTGCTTCCATCTCTATTATTTCCCTTTTCTGCTTATTTTGGGCTTATTTTGCTCTCCTTTTTCCAGACTCTTGAGATGGAAACTTAAACGTAAGCACTTAGCACTATACATTTTTTCCAGCACTAATTAAACCATGTTGCTATATTTTCATCTGCTGTATTTTCATTTTCATTCAGTTCAATGTTTTCTTTAAATCTTCCCTTGAGATATTCTCTTTGACCCACGGATTATTTAGAAGTCTGCTATATAATTTTCACTTCTGGAGATTTTCCTGGTACCTCTCTGTTATTGATTTCTAGTTTTATTCTATTGTGGTGGCAGAACACACTCTATATGATCTCAATTCTTTTACATTCATTGAGGTTCATTTTCTAGTTCAGGATATCTTGGTGAATGTTCCATGGGCACTTGAAAAAAATATGTATTTTGTTGTTGGGTGGAGTGTTCTAAATGTCGATTAGATCCTCTTGTTTGATGGTATTATTGAGTTTTTCTATATGTTTGATGAGTTTCTGTCTAGTTGTTTTATCAGCTGTTGAGAGAGAGGTGCTGAAGTCTCCAACTGTAATTGTGGATTTCTCTATTTTTTGTTCTATCAGTTTTTGCTTCACATAGATTGTAGCTCATTGTTTGGTGCATACACACTTAGGACACTCTCCTTGAATGGGTTCCATTCTTTACTGGGCTGTCTTCCTGACATCTTCCTCATTGGCCTCCAGCCCCATCTGGACTGCTTTTCTGCCCTGCTCAGACCTGCCTAATGGGTTTGTAACTGAGTAGAAAGAAAGGGAGGAAGGAAGAAAGGACAAAAAGAGGGAAGGAAGGCCAGATTATCTTTTTTTTTTTTTAATGCTAACTTTTAAACTACCTTCTCTTTAAGAAATCTCCCTTTCTCCTGTATGGAGTCCTTAGAAGCTCCTATATCAGGAGCAATAACTCCTCTTCTTTGAGCCCCTTAATGCTCACTATCTATCTGGAAGAAATTACAGAAAATGTACATGTGTGGTTTTAATTTGGTGGATGTCTTCATACCAGTTTGACAAATTTAGTATAGGTTTTTAGATCTTGAAGAAGAAAAAAAATGGGAGGAAGATCGCAATAAAACGAATTGGTGTTGAGAAGTAATCAAATCTAAAGAAAAGGTCAAGCCACAGAAATGTAAATTTTCATTTCCTCTCTCTCCTTTGTCTTCTATGAAATATCTACATAACAAACAGGGCAGTCACCACAATACGTATAAACTAGCATTTAAGTTTGACCACTATCAGGCTTAATCATCACAAGTGTATTTCACTTGTTCACCAATTTTTGGCACCTGATAAATGCTTGGCATTACTAGAACCTATGTCTTGTAAAGCTGATATTTAAACTCACATATATTTAAAGGATAATAGTTTCTTTTTCTTCAGAACTCGGCATTAATCTTTCCTAAAACCGTGACTCTACGTGTGTGACTTTGTACTGAACCAGTGAATCGTGGGGTGTAATCAAACAATAACCTTATTCTCCTTTTCCCTAGGCCGTCTCTGATAAAATCTCCAACAAATAATAGAAAGTTCTCTGGGCACTTTAGTTACAAACCTAACTTCATGTCAGGAGCTAATAGGTCTATTCTAGTACAGTAATCACAAACTCTGAACACTGTTTAATGGTGAAGCTTTTCTCTGCTTCCCCCAAAGGCTGCAGCGGGGAAGGAGACAAGGCTGACTTCCCTGTTCCCCAGCTTAGGGCTTCTCCTCCTCCTTTCCCCTCATTGGCTGCCTCTGCTCCCCCTAAGACTGAAGGGGAGAGGGAAAGGAGGACAGAGAAGGGGACAGGGACAATGGTCTTAAGTGACTGGCAACTTTCTGGCAGTGATATTCTCTGACCAGGTCAGATGTTTAAAACTGTCTCTCTGGGATGTTTATTTAGGTTCTCCGGCAGGCCGCCATCACTGGGGCCATTTGCCTGCAGTACCCTCTCCCTTGGTGAATGCACCTCTCTGTTTACATTCCCCTCTCCCCACTAGGCATCCTTGGTCTCCCTACTCTTCCAGGCAGCCGTCTTGCGTGGGATCCAGGAGGACTCCAGGCCAGCTCTTGCCTTGGCTCACATTTGGATATTGGGAAACATACACTTTTGACCCATCCATGTGGGGCGGGGGTGGAGTATTTCTCAAACATAGCCCTCTTTTTATTTAACTTCCTGGCAGGCAAGCTCTGGTCAGAGCCACTTAGTCTTTAGATTTATCACATGCCAGTCCACTCGGCCCTTCATTGCGTGGGACACACATCAGATATCCAAGCAATCTCCTTGAAACTTCTCTCACTGGGCTTGGTATCAGGAGAAAGCATCCTTTCTCCCCTGCTATGGGGGCAGGGAAGCATGGGGGGTGGGAGGGATTCTCAGCAGAGCTATCTCCAAAGAAAGCTGCCCTCTGATATTCAACTTCTTAAATGGGTAAGGGGGCCATGGATTGAAACACTAGTGTCATACTTCGACATGTAGGAACAATGGCTCCACAGCCCTGGGCTCCCAACTGAATGTAAAACTGAAATTGTTTATTTTAATACATCCTCTTGATGGTTCTTTCATCAATTGCCAAATTCACTCATGGTAAAGCCAAAAAATTTTTTTTCTGCTATATTACAAAGAAATAAATGGAACATTTTGTCATAAAATATTGTCTATCCCATTGTTCTGAGCATAGACTAACATCCAAATTCTGATCCAAAATTTCTGGGCTTATATTTATATCCGTAGCAGTGAGTAGGCTGCCAGCAGCATCAAATATCTGTGCCCACCCCTCTGCTCCCCCCATTAATAAGAGTTCCTCATAAGATTTTGTTTCTCTTTGGCTGAATTAAATAGAAGAAAAAACAAGACCAGCATTGCTGAGGTTTCTACTGCCCATTGGAAGTCTGCCTGCTAGGAGGCCGTGTGCACCCCTAGGTCCATCTCTTAGTGGCACTTCTGGGGACAGAAAAAAGCCATCAGAGACTGGTTTGGGGCTGGGGTTCAAGTTTTCTGGGTTTTCATCTTCTCATCTTCAGAAGACTGCTTAGTAGCTCTCTCCTTTTTTTAACTCCTCCTCTATATCCTGCTGTCTTAGTCTTGAGAAGCTTAATTAGACCTTGCCAATGAAAGTACATCTTATACAGAGCCAACTTGTAATGGTTTCCTAAAGTCCTGTGATAAACACAAGAAACAACCCAAAAGACTGAATAGTTTGCTTGAAATCGGCATAATTTCAGTGTTCAGTTGCCCAAGATATAGTTGTCTTCAGAGAACCCCAGAAACTCCTAGAATACACATGCAGGGGCATTTGTCACCCCCACGTACTCTCAGAGTGAAGTTCAAGTTAGCTCATAACAGTGAAAGGGGAAGAAGATCCCAGGGCAGCAGCCAGATTCCAAGTGACTTGGCGCTGTAAACTCCCGGACTGAATTTTATCAGAGGCCTACATTTTTCAAATAATCTTTCTAAATTTTTATAGGCAATTTATGCAATTATATTGGCAAATACATTTTTCCATTTCAATAACAGAGCCACAGAGATCTTTATGTTCACAGGCAAATCTTTAATATTGTAAAAGAAAAGTAGCATGCCCATACAAACTCACAAATTCCAAATAGGGGCATGATTCTCTGATTTTTCTCTTGAGTCAGTAAGAATGCATTCCAGATAAAGGAAAAGGGAGGCACAGAGCTCTCCTTCACCAACTCCCTCACTTCACTCAAACATAAATTTTATTCAGACACAAGATGCTGTACTAGCCAAGTCTACTCCATTCTGCTTTGATATTTTGAGCCCAATTGAATATGACTGATCACAGCTCTCAGCATACATTTGTGGGCAGATTTTTGCTTGCACACATAGTACATACATCTTTGATCAAGACCAGCTGAGAATACTGGCCTCAGTAGGCAGACTTGCCAGAATTCTGATCCTTGGCTATTCTATCAAGGCTAGGGGTTCATACTACTTTCCAGAAGATTTTTGCTCATGGAATAAATTCCGTATAAGTTTATATAAGAGAAGTAGAGTAAAAACAACTAGATAATTTCTGTTTCTTTTTGATTATAGCAGAACAGATTGAACACAAAGTACAGTTTATAAATTCTAAGCTTATGATCACAGAGAAGACCCACAAACCGTGAACGCCAAGTAAATGCATACCAAGTTAAATGTCAAACAAAATATGCATCAAAACTAATGATACATATTTAATGATATCATAATTACAGTAATTGCTCAACTAGATGGAAAGAGAGGCAAAAGACAAATTTTACCAGCCTCACAAATCAGCTGGCTCTGATGGCCACCCATCCTCTTCTAATTTGTTAAAAGGAGGACCTCGATGTGGATTGGGGTATTTATATCATGAGATGGGGGAGAAGATTGGTATGGCAGTGGTGAGTCTTAGAAACGTACCTCCTAGGACGTATCAGTTAGTTGGTTTGTTTTCCTAATGTCTAGTACCCAAAGAAATGGGAATTTTAAGGAATAGGAGGGCATTGTGTTCCTAGAGAGAGAATATAAATTAGAAAAGATGCCCCTCAAAAAACTCACTTCTTGTATCAAGCAGAGGCCTTATTCTCATCACAAGGAAAAAACATTTTTTTTGTATCTATATGAGATGATGGATGTCAACTAAACTTATTGCGGTAATCATTTGACAATATATGTAAGTCAAGTCATACAGTTATACAGTGCTGTAAAGAAAGTATATCTCAACGAAACTGAAAGAAAAAAATAATTGAAGGGTGTAGTGTATGCAAAATTCCTGTTATGTGGTGAACACGCAGTAAATGCCATTGGTGATGGTCCCCTCCACTCCCAAATCCATTCCCAGCTGGGTGAGCCAGCGGTGGGGATAAGACACTGGCAATGGTCTGGCTCTATGACGCCACTCCTATGGGAGAGCCCAGGAACGTGTTTTGTTTTGGTTGGGAGGGGGTAGAGTACACAAATGCTTATAGCCTGCTTAGGATCTTTACTTAGTTGAATCACGCCCAAGAGGAATTTTAGGATGCATTCCAAAATGGAAATACATGGAACTTTCCATCCAACTATAATCATTCAGGAAAATGAGAATTTCCATTCCATCTGTGTTATAAATGACCCACTGAAGTTCTCTCCTAAAAGCAAACAATGGTGACATTTCTACCAATTTATATTGAAAATCTGGTACCCTTCTGCTGACGGTGCAAATTAAGATCGATTAATACCTCCCCCTACTTGTTTTTGAATGTCTTATAATTGCCAAGAATAATCATCTCTTTGTAAATTACACAGGGCAAGTGTTGATCTAATCACAGGAGTAATTTCACTATGAGACAGAACCTGTGAAATCTTGTGGACAGAAAACCTTTTCATTGAATAACAGAAATAACGGCCCTGAGGCGGCTTTCCTGAAAAACGAAAATAATGAGTAGTATATCATTTACACAGAAAGAAGGTGTTACATGATAATCATTCTCAGAGTTACCGTACTATGGGATTAAAGATAACTCATCAAAGTACTTTAAAACAGCACAAGTTATTAAGGCTATAAAAGCAAACTTTGCAATAAAAGTTGATACGTCTAAGCATAACACACAGTTTTCATAGTGAAAACGGATTAAAGACAGCCGTGGCTTATGCACGTTTTGGAATGCATGCTCATAATGGGGAGTTACGGTAGTAAACCTTCCCTCTGCCACTGATTGCTGCACACATACACACACACACACTTTGTGAGGAACCTTTCTTATGTGGCATCTAAACACAAAGTCCTATTTGCTTATAGGTCTAATCAACTTCCACAGCAATGCTGCTGTTAGAAGGCAGAAGTGATATTTCCTTCTACCTTAACCAGTTCTTACCAAGCTTTCACTCTATGTTGAAAAGCCTTGGGTGGTGCTGGAGCTTTAGCCTGCAATGGAAGGCAGCATGGTGCGGTAAACTTTTTTTTTTTTTAAATCAGGAATCCTGATTCATGGTCCTCCTTCTTCCACAGACCAAAGCCATGACTGGACACACCAGTTAATACGCCTGTGCTTTGCTTTGCTCATCGATAAGATAAGGGACTGCCCCCTGGCCACTTGTGCTTCTACATTAAAATCCATGTTATAGAGGCTATGAATCACTGGCTTCCTACATCTTTCCATGGAATGGGGTGGTTTTAAAATATGCCCACAACTTCTTTGACACTTCTTCCTTTGAAAGGTGGAGTCTACCGCACTCTCTGGTTTTGTGACTGCCACAATGAAGAGACACAGCAGAAGTGACCCTGTGTGACCTTCAAGGTTAGATCATTAAAAGTGATATGGTCTCTTTCTCTCACTTACTCTCACTCTTGCTCTCTCCCCCTCTCTCCTGGGCAGATGCCTTAGCCACCAAGTCAGATATCCAGCTACTCTGAAACCCCCATGCTAGAGAAAACCACATAAAGAAACCATATAGAGACTGAGAGAGGGGCCCAAGGAATGTCAGTTGTTTGAATCTTCCAACCCAGATTACTGACATATGAGTGGAGACGCCTTTGAGATTATGCCAGCCCCAGCCACTGTCTGACTGCAGTCTCACAGGAGACCTTCAACGAGAGCTACTCAGCTAAGCCGTTCCTGCATTCTGGACCCACAGAAACAGCGAGCGCTCATAAGTGATTACTGTTGTTTTAAGTCACTTACTTTTGGGGTGATTTGTTACGCAGCCACAGTAACTGGAAGAGGAACTACAATGGAATCAAAACGAGAGGGGGAAAAATGCCATCCCCTAGGTCAAACAAGGAAATCCTTAGCATCCACAAGAACCACAGAAAAGAAGACTTCAAAGTCTTCAAGAATGACCAAGGTAGGTATGATTCACCAACGAATGCCATAAAAACAACACTAGAATGATCACCTTTTTATTTCCAAGTTGGGTGACCTTTATGAACATTTTCCCACATCCATAGTTAAAAGAAATATAGTAAGAATGATCCTAAGTGGAACCACTTAGAGGCAGTAGCAAAACCAAAGGGAAAAGAAACAGCTCAGGCATCATCAGTCATTTCTACGTGGGCACTGACACCATTGCTCATCGACTTTCTGCTTCATGCCTTTCTCAACAGACTGTGCAGCTGATAAAGTGCAAGTGCTTCCCCAAACACACGTTCAAGTAACCCTGAAAAGTAGGATTCCTCCTTTTAAAGGGACAAGGTAAAGAACTGGAGTCCCGTCAGCAAAGATGGTGCCTATCATTGGATGAGAGACAGTGACTTTGGGATACCCCATGTATCCTGCTGAAGCTGAACCAAGGCCGATGCCCAGGAGATGGCAAATTGTGCCCTGCAGGCAGGATTCAGCCACAAGCCCACATTTGTTCATCCTAGCACACCTAGTGTTTTGGAAACAGGAAATTTCACATAAAAAAGTCTAGATTTCTAGCTTCTCTTGAAACACTGGAGATCTGGCAACCCTGGGTATGCATTTCCACCTGCCAAGCAGCTGGAACTGACTAGTTGTTTCTCCCTTTAGACAGAACATGTCCTCCTATTTGCTACAATCCCCACCACTCCCTATTGTTCTATACCTGGGTTCACTTCATTCATCTACTTTATATTTATGGTCCCTTTTGGCCTTTGAATTAGAGTTTCAGACTCCTCTGAAACACTCCAGGTGTTTCTTGATCACTATAGGTTTGAAATTATTAGTGGTTTGGAATTTCCAGTAAATTCTGCTGTGGTACCCTTGTCAACTTCTGTCCCTGACTACAAATGTGGGACCATGACAAACTCATACGCTAACAGCCATGTAACTCATCTTACAACACTGTTATCGAATACTGGGGTGCTAAGCATGCTGCCGGAAATACATACTGAGTTTATTTGAGACATCCAAATTATCTTTAAAACCCAAACTATGTCCACACACAGGTCTAACATTCCCAGTTCAAATTAATGTACAAAAGAGTTAAGTGTCTGTCAGCTCTGAGATTAGGCTGGACAGAAGTGGAACAAAGAGACCTACACATGGTAAAGTGAAACAATTTAATCACTTACCACAGAATATCTTCAAGGATATTTCTAGTGGAGACTTAATTAGGCAGTGAGGGCACTTGCTGAGAAATACGACCAGCATTTCCAGGTTTAGGTACAGGTGTGTGTGTGTGTTAGAGAAAACAAAACAAGACAAAATAACTCACCAATTCCAGACACTGTCTGTGGCCATAGGCGGCAGCATAATGTATGCTATTGTAGCCTTCCTTGTCCCGGATAGACGGATTTGCATCATTTTGAAGTAGAAACTCTAGACAGCTGTAAGTAGAAAGATGAGGTGTTATTTTAGAAATATATCTGGACCAAAAGGGATAATTAATGTAAATTTCCTCCTATTATGAATGCTCCACAAAGCACTCTGTGAGTTTAAGTGCTTCCTTAAAAATCCTACAGCAGTGAGGTTTTATGGACTGAAAGTTTTATGTGTGTTTTCTGTAGCACTCTTTATTTCAGCTTAAAATAGCTATTCTAGAATTCAGGAAAGGCTTTAGGAATAAGAGGGTAATTGAGGTTTTTTCCTTCTCATCTTAGGTACAGAACATATCTGTCATCAAGATTACTGAATAATAAGTTTTAGACAGAGCTACATGTTCAAAAGATGAAGTCTCAAATGTAACAAAGACGTGATCAGGCCGTTGCAACACGGCAAACCCCAAGAGAGGGGCTTTATTTTTAACCTTGCTGTTGGAGACTCTAAGATCAAAACATTAGAAAATGAAAGTTAAAAAGAGTAAGAAAACAAAAGAACCCAAGAATAGCCTAAACAATATAAAAGATAAAAGGAATGGATAAACATTTTAAAAATATAAAAGATTAATTCAGGAACCACATATGAAGGAAGAGGTTTCAATTGCACCATTAGGAATATAGACTAGAATAAAATACTAAGTAATAACTTTTAAAAGCCTTTTCTGACAAAGTTGCTGTACTTTTTCAGAAAAAGCCACAATCTTTGCAATAGGTTAGAGGAAGGGGCATGGCTCCACCTTTGCTAAAAAGCCCCAAACCCCAGGACACAAGGACTCAGGGACGTAATGAGTTCTGTTCGGGCTATTGCAGATGGAAGAATCCTGCTGGTACAAAAGGAATGACGAGGCACCGTACTCCATAAGTTCCATTTTATTTCTGTGACAGTGGGACAAGCACGTCCTTTACAAGGCCAAGTTGATTCAATTTCATACTCAAATCACAATGTTAAGATTTTAAATATAAGCCTGTACAGTAAATAAGATTTCCCAACGGAAAATTTCTATAGTTTATTCAAAAACTTTAAAATGACATTTACCTATCTTTTGGCACAAGACAAGAGGGGTAATACATCACATACAAAGACATATCACAAATCCCATATAAAGACAATTAAAACAGATATTTTATTTCTAGAAAAACAGATGAAAGGCATAAATTTCTTATACCAAATACCTACATATCACGCGATTTATCCATAAAATGCTCCATAATAAATCAAACTATTATTGGAGTGCTGATACCACCTTATAAGGAAGTCCTTTTTTATTTTGGTAATTAAATGCCCATGGACAGGATCCCAGGTGTGACTCATTTTAAACCAAATATGGCTCCTTAAACAAAATCATTCAATAGAAATAGCTTTCTAGTGGACACACAATCCCCGGCTTCTGAAGGGATTACATTCTAAAAACCAGTTGACACATTCAATGTGTAATTTGGAAAACTCTTGGAATTGCTCCCAAAGAGTCGGTTAACCCAGAATAGAGTTGCACTATACTACCAACAGTACTATTAGAAATCACAACGGTACTGCAGAATTTGAATATTCTCCACATTCTTTTTAAAGGAAAATGAATTCCAGCTCTAAGTGGGAGTGCTTATCTTTTCTCCTCCCAGGGCCCTGATTAGCAATTTTGGCACCTAAGCTGCAAAATCCAGAGATGCACATTAGGTCAGGGGAATATGTGGACAAGGGAGTAGCCTCTCTCTGCAGAGAAGAGCTCCCAGACAGACCGGCCCCCACCTCCTCCTGCCTCTCCTGCCCTCTCCATCAGCCCTCAGAGGGCTGCTCTGGCCCAGGGCAAGCTTGCAGTTTCCTGGAGAAGGGAGCATTTTCTGAGGTAGCTTAAAATTCTAGTCTTTTGATATCATTATTTTAATTTTGGAGTATTAGGGCAAAACCTTGGTCGTTCTGCTTTACTCACAGCTGTGTTTCCCGCCCCCACCCTGGCAACAGTGAAAGTTACATCCCACACCTGCACTGGGGCACGCTATCTGACCACACCCTTCCACAATGGTCTGGACACGGGAGGAGAGCCCGGTCAGCAGCGGGAAGACCCAGAGTAGACACGGCATTCAGGTCACAGAGAAACTGGTTCCTCTGACCACAGAAGAGAATAAACAAGCAAGGACAGTGTGTGTGCAGACTCTTAGAGACTACATCCACCGGGTCCAGGGGCAGGACACCAAGTGTGGGCACCATTCACTCATTTGTTCACTTGCTCAGGAAACAGTTACATCAATTGCACACCAGGCACTGCACCGGGCAGAGCACTGATAAACAAATGACAAGCAATAGGCTACACTGGAGTATATGAGGAAGTCATTTGGTGTAAAACTAATTTAGCCTGAACTTGTTTTTCCAAAAGGGCCTGACATGGCGTTGAGCATGCACTGTATATCTGTTTTAAGTATTTACTATGTCCCAAAGACAAGAACAAATGCCCTTAAAGATAAGGATGTAACTTTCCTCACAGTGGCATTTCCTTAAGGATAAGCATCTCCCTAAACTAAGGATTGATTGCTGGCCTGCTGCACCCTGTGACCACCCAGCTCGAGACCACAGACCTGCTACCTGCTGTGTTCATCAACTGCTGTGTGAAATGCTACGCCAGCAAAGCAGTCTCGTGACTGTTGTGAAAGGGACATTCCAATCACAGGTGACACATGCTCTTTGATGGTTTATAACCACTCTGTCAACTCCCAATTCTTTGGAGTGCTCCTTTCCTTTGTGAAAGGACTCTCCCAGGCTATATGGTCCTCAGATCTGGCTCATAATAAACTCAAGCCAATTTTGATTTCTAGATTGGTTATAGATTATTTGCACTGACATCACTGTGACCTGTGGTGCAGGAAGGACTCTCAGAGGATGAAGCATTAGAGCTCCCCATGTATCAACACCCCTGGGTGATGGCAGTCATTCCAGCCCCTATCACAGTAATAGCTAAGCCCCTGTCAGAAGCCACAGAAGCTGTCTGCAGGAAGCAGGGGGCTATCTGTAAGTTGATGTGTGCGTGGCTTTGTGGTGTGTGTGTGTGTGTTTTAGGGAGGGAGGGAGAGTACAACTGGTGCATTTCACACTAAAATCTCAAAACATTTATTTATAGAATCTGCTAAATAGTTATCCCCAGGCCATAAAAGGAGAGCCTAAGGCCCTGAGAAGAGGCTTACTATGTTCTCTGAGGCACATGATACACAGCAGAGTCAGAAATGATATTTAAGACACCTGGTCATAAAAATCTCTGACCAATCACAGTGATGGTCCAGGCAAAGCTTACAATTTTAGAAAGAGTTCCCTGAGTGAAAATAGCGTAATTGAAAGATGTTTTAAAAGAACAGTTTCTTCTTCATTAAAGCAAGTCCACATAACTTCCTCAAGACCCCAAGTGAAACCCAAAAATAGTAAGGCTGGCCCACATGGCAACCCAGAGAAGCAGACAGAGCATCAGTACGTGCACCTCGTGCTTAAGCTGAGAAGAAACTTACGATGCGGCTTCCTTTTCCTTCAGTTCTCGGGCTCTTTCAAGTTCTTCTGAATTTTCATGGGCATTTCCTAAGATAGTCTTACTTCTCAGCATAAGGGAAAGAAAAAAATTACAATTAATTTTTTTTCCCTGAGGAAGATTCATCCTGAGCTAACATCCATTGCCAATCTTCCTCTTTTTTTTTTTGCTTGAGGAAGATTAACCCTGGGCTAACATCTGTGCCAGTCTTCCTCTGCTTTATATGTGAGACACCACCACAGCATGGCTGGTGAGTGGTGTAGGTCTGCACCCAGGATCTGAACCCGTGAACCTGGGCTGCTGAAGCAGAGTATGTGAATTTTTAACCACTAGGCCACAGGGCCAGGCCCTACAATTAATTTTTTTAATGTCAAAGTTGCTAACGACTTGGGTGCAATTTATATCTCAACGATTTTTCTCCCAACCCATAAGATATGAGCACTACTGATTTTTCATTGAGGATATTCCTGGTCCTCTCCAAGGCCTCCCAGTAAATATATTCTCTCCCAAGGAATCCAGTTGAGAACATGACTTTCCTAAAACTTCCACCCAGGTATCAGCGATTTAGTTGACAAATTAGTAGTCCATCCTTCCATAAATATCCTAAACTCCCCAAATGAAAAGGAGGCAATTTAGCTCAAACTTCTCTGACTCCTACCACATTCCTTGCTGCCTCCTTGGCAGCTCAGCATCTCATTTATCCAGGAATGGGGTCCTAGTCACCCCTCATCCGCCAGGGTAATTCTTCATCATCCTGGATTCCTTCTCTACCTCTTAACAGATGGAGACTTGCCCCTCCATTCTATTCCAAGGGACTAGCACAGAGCTTGGCACATGGAAGATGCTCGGTATGCATTTGTTGAGTTAATCACCTGCATGGCTACGGGATCCTGCATGCTACATCGGACTGGCCAATATTATATAAATAGGAAGAGAAAAGCAAGCAGTGTTTTCCAAACTGTGGAAATATGGATCATAATTCTTTACTGAATTCTGAAATCAATTTAGTGGGTTGCAGTCAGTATTATTTTTTAATGAAATAAAAGAAAATATCAGAATGCATCACACATAGTAAAAGTATACATGGCTTTAGGAAATTTTTGTTTCCATTTGACACACATATACATAAAAAATACACATGAGGAGCATGTGCACTGGGTCATGATGCAAAATGTATTTCTTACTGTGGGTCACAGTCTAAAATGTTTGAAAGCCATTGCTCTATGAGAAAAGGAGTTAGCACTGCCCCAGAATCAGTTCCACAGCACAGGGCAGCAAATAACTCAACAGTTCTCCAAACAGGGTTATCAAAAAGTATTATTATGAAGGGGGCCCTGCTCCTTAAGTCTCTGAGAACAATCTCATTAACTGTGGGTGCCTCTCCTACCTTTTCCCCTGAACTGGTTCACTTATTTCTGTTTTCCATTCCTAGCCACCTAGAATCCAAAAGTGTCCAGGACAACCAACTCCCTCCCCTCCAGCTCCTGAAAGAGCATTCACGCCCAGTTTGGAACAATAGTGCCTAGTTTACACATAGTGATGCTGCGCTTGAAGGCTATTGGGATTATGCATAGATGAATATTTTTGACGCATGACATATATATCAGCAAATGTAAGTTTTACAGCAAATGAAGCATTTAAGTGGTGATGATGAAAACTGCTTTATATGACCAGATAAATTACAACAGATTTTGAATGAACTGAAGACCTGGGCTTGACATCTCCGCTTGGCATTCAACCCAAAGAACAGAGAAGGGGAGTAATTGTGCAGAGATGTAATAATCAAACATAAAGAGAGGAGAATGGGAAAACTGGGGCTAGGGATGAAGCAATTCCAACTTCTCTGGGTCTGGGTGAGAGAGGTTCTTTATCCACAGTTTCTGCGAGGCAGTATGAAGAAAAATGAGCAAACCCTCCCCGTTCCCAGCCCTACCCCCAGCGGAAACATGACCAAGGCTGTTTTTACTTTCTATCCATGTCTGATGCAGCAGCATAGTGCAAAGCTGTCCGTCCCCAGTCATCTGTTTCATTAACGTTGGCCCCTGTGGTTACTAATGTCTCAATACAGTGGAAATGACAATTTGCAGCTGCATAGTGCAGAGGGGTCCTGAAAAACAAACAGCAATTTATTACTTCATTCGGCCTGAAAAACAGACCCGTCATCAGCACTAGCATCAACAGCAGTACCCCTAGGGGTGTGGAAAGCTCCTCAGCTCTCAGAGTGTGGAGGCCAAGGGAATGCCCTCCTCTGACTTTACAAGCCGGAACTGAGGCTACAAAGATAGTGGATTCAGACAAGGCCACCCACCTGCAGATTTATCCTTTCTTTGCATTCCTAGGGCCTATCATGGTTCAGGTCTACATTACTGCGTATTTGGACTATTGCAATACCATCCCTATTGGCCTCCTTAGCTCTAATCAAACTCCCATAGAATTTCTAGTTGTTATGAATGAAGAACTGGGTTTTCTAAGGTCCAGTACCCACATGTGACAACCCTGTTCTAAAACCTTCGGTCCTCCCCACTGAGCAAAGTCTTGATTCTGTAGTCCGGAATTGAAGACCTTCCCAAACTGGTCCCCATCTATCTTTATAAAGTCTCTCTCTCTCCCCTAGCTGAGCCCATTACTGCATCCAAACTGAATGACTGAGTTTTTCCTGAGCATGTTCACACTTCCTCTACCTTTCCCTCTGGCATTTTCTTCCCTGGAATGCCCTTTCCTGAACCACTTCCACCCACCAACTTCAAAGCTTCCACCACCAAAACCCCAAAACTTCCTAAGTTCTAGAAGTTCTCTTTCTCTTTTGTCTGAGACTGTGTGGCTCCTGTCTGGGTCTCTCTTGAGCTCCCATCACACATTGCCTTGACTTTATTGGTGTTGTCTCATCTTCTCTACTGAACTGAAAGCATCTTGAAGGTAGGGATGCAGGTTACTTGGGAGAAAAATGCACAAGGAATTAGAAGCCCTGGGATCTGGTCTGGGGAGACCTGAAAGCCGAGCCAAACCAGGTCCACTCCCTAGGCCTGGGGTTCCTCATCTTTATTTCAATAAGGACCTTTGAGCAGCTGTCCCCTAAGGTCCATTCTGGTCTAAACTTCCGTGTACATATATAACTTTAGTTTCTCTGGGCTCAGCTTTCTCATCTATTATAAAGGATAATAAGCATCTCCATATCTCTCACAGATTTACCGGAAGAACCCAAGTGAGTAATATCTGGAAAATACAAGCACCTTGTCAAGGGGAAGGCATTGCAGAAATATGAAGTAATTTGTTTTATATTACTTACTTTTAGTCCTCGATTACTTAACAGTTTATCTGGTACGCCTAGCCAATATTCAGAGACTAATAATCAAATAGAATACTAGAAATAAAGTAACTTTATCTCAAGAACTATTTCTCAATTTTCAAGTACCACTATTTTATATTAGTAGTCAATTTATGCGCTCTCTTAGGAGTTGATTTTCTCCTCTTTCATCCAAAAAAAGCAAATTATGAGTATTTTACATATTGGATTGCTTATGTTTTAATTAAAAGTATGAAAATTATTAGGTATCAACCTAATGCGGCAGAGCCCAGAGACAAAGAGAAAATGAGACCAGTCCCTGTCCTCACCCACAGTCAGGTGAGGAGAGAGTCAAGCAGAGTCCACGAGACAGTGCGAGGTGTGCTGCAGTCATGGAGTACGGAGGGTGTTAGGGCAGCAGAGAGGAGGGCAGCCCTGTCAGAGGGGAGGGAGGTGTCTCTCAACATAAATCTGGAAATAGGAGGAGCAGTTGTCTCAGGTAGGTTGGTAAGAGGAGAAATTTGTGGCAACTCCAAGAGCCAGGATGCATGTGGACGGGAGGGTTAGAGAGACGCTATGGAAAAATTAAATTAAATTAAATTAAAAATGTATATATATATCCATGGACCAGCAAGTATTATGGCATGATTTAGCTATGCAAAGGACCATTAAGGTAATAAAAGTTCTATGACCCAGCCTAATAGCCAAAGGGGCTACTAGCTATGTATGTGTGTGTGTGTGTGTGTGTGTATGTTTAATGTTGTAAACATGTCTAAAGATTTATCCCAAGATCAAATGTTCAATGAATATAATAAAATGGTCCAGATCTTGTGATCAAATTCTGGGTTAGGTGGGCTAAAGCATTCTACTCTGTTACAAATAGAATTTTTAAAACTATATCCATGTAGGATATTGAAACAAAAATTGGAAGGAGAAGAGAGACCACTGGCCCTTCTAACAGAAGCTGTGAGAGGAGATGCTTTCCTGGTGGCTCGTGCCTGCTTTGCTAGTGCTTTCCCTACAAGAAGGAGTTTCCTTCTGAGGATGGGAGCTCCCCCAACTAGTTTCCCTGCTTACCATTTCAACATAACATGATTCCAGATAGACTGTTCCCTGCTCCTTTTATTTAGGCATTTGAAGCAGAGTTCCATGTTTACATACCTCCCACACTTGTCCTTTTTATGGAAGTCCGCTCCGCTGCTCTGCAAGAGTTTTATACATTCCACATTACTAGAAAGACAGGGAAAACATCATTAAGACGGTAGAGGTCAAGCGCTGGGCTATCTTCAGAAGGAGCTGTTTTTTGCAGAATGCAGACAGAGGGGAAATGATAGCTCCAGCTTTAAACTCTGCCAGCACAAAAAATAACATGAACATATAAGAGTAATGCCATACTGTAAGAATCTAAAGTTTCAAAGTCCATTTTTTCAAAGCTAATAAATCAATACATTAAAGAGTTTGATGAAACATTTTCATTCCATGACTAAGGAATGTAATGATTATTACATGATTAAACTTTGCAGCGATGGTTTCCTCATTTATCCTAAATTTTCTTTCAAAACCATCAAGAGTTTATGAAACAACCCCTTAAAGCTATAATAATTTCATGTCACCTTTAAACAATGAGCCAGAGTGGATGAGCATTACCTTTTATCACAGCAGAATGAATTCACCATGATAAGCATTTTCGACCCAGACTCTCCTTAATGGAAAATAGAACAGCTGCACTTCCCTGTCTTTTTAATCTAGGTTAATAAATGTGCAGAACCAGGGCTGAGAATGATGTAATGGAGCACAGTGATCTTCCAAAGCTTCCTTGTCATTTGCAGAAGCAATAAATCACATTTAGTGGAGAGAAAAGGACCTATTGAAGTAAATTCTCCTACTGAAGGGCATGTAGCTAAACATTAATTCTAATGGGAGTTTCAGACATGAATCCAGAATAGTGTGTTGCCACTTTCTGTACAGGTCTGATATTTTTTAAAATGTGGCCATAAAAAGAGACAATCAGCCATCATTGTTCTAAACTTGGGATGCTAAGAAGTGGCCTAGGACTTACTGTTTTATTATCATTTTAATAAGAGAAATGATTTCATTAATGATAAACCTGAGCAGGGTTCTCCCCATCCCACATGCACCCTGTATGGCCACCTTTCTCAGAAACCTGGCTGGTTCAATCATAAAATATAAGAACTCTCTGAGACCATTCTGTGTTGGTGTAGCATGCCGGTTGACACAGAGCACCTGTCTCTTACTGAATGAAGCTAAAGGATCAAAAGCAGAGACACATCCAGGTTGTGAGGCTCATAAAGCTCATACGACCTGTGGGGATGCGATAGGGAGATGGAGGGTCTTTTAAAAAATACAAAATTATGAATAAAAACTAGATACAAGACTTCAGAAGGGAACCGTGCAAATAAGGGGCCTCACAGCTTCACAGTCAATCCACCTCTGATAAATAGGTAATGCCTTTGGTAACATACAGATGACAAATGGAGAAGCTTTGCTTTCCTTAAGGACTAGGAAATTGGTTAAGAACCAACACCTTACCCAAACAAGGTCATCCGAGAGAGGCCATGTTTGGTCAGTGGGTGGTCATAAATCAACAATACACTGATCAGAGCCTTAATCTAACCGCTAATATGGAAAAGAGTATCTGATGAAGAACTATCTTTACAACTTAAAAAAAAAGAGAAGGATTAAGCCACTTCTTGCCTAGCCTTTGGGTTTTCTTGACCTTGGTTCACACTTAGTCACTAGAAAAGCTTAAAAATCAGTTTTGAAATAGGGACAAAAATGTCTGTTAGTGAACAGGAATTAACTCAATCTTGCATTTGCTTGATCATCACCCACCTACCAGCAACAAAAAGGAAAAATTTAGGAACAAAGCTCTATTTTCTTTTGGTGAAGGAGGTACCACATAGTCTATAGGCTGAAAATCTGAAATTGAAAATCTGAAATTTAAAAAAAATAAAAAGAAAAGAGAGAAAAGAAAACCAAAGAAAAACTATTTTCTATATGAGATGGACTAACAATTTTTCTTTGGAAGAACAAAAACACAAGTGATCTAGAAATGCAACATAGTCATGTTTGGTATTGGCAGAAATGATTCTTACTCATTTTACTAAGGAAGTTGCCTTTGATTCACAGACAACTTGAGTCAATCAAGACGAATTAGTAGTCATGAAATTGCTCACTACTCACCCTCCTGCAGCAGCAGCATGAAGGCACGTTCGTCCAAATTTATCTGGGGTGTCTATTTCAAAGCCTGCAGACAGCACGTGCTCATTACTAAACAAGGATACTATGCTATACTTTTGTCCTAGTTAAACCACAAGAAACATTGCAGAGACAGAAAAATCAGTTAGTAGAAAAACCAGAACGCAAGCAACTGTAGTCAGACAGAGGTTGTCATGGAAACAAATGGTAACTGCTCAAGCTTGGCAATTTTATAGGAAGAACCGTGAAGTCAAGAAGAATTTATTTTCACATTCAGCCCTGGGTGAACCACAGCCCCATATTTCAATCCCAGGATAGAAATTTATGAAACCAATTTGAGATAAGTAGGGCAATAGACAGGCAGACAGAACACATGGAGAAAACATGGAAGGCAGAGGAGGAATCTTCACATGCTGGAATAGATATTTTCTTAAGTGTGTTATTATCTTTCAGTTGGCTTAAGATTGGGGAAACATGCTTCCATGCAGGGATTATTTTTAAACATGCCAAAAGCAGTGAAAGCAGAATCAATAATAGGTAAAGTACTTAAAGGGAAAAAAATGCCTCTAGAATATCTGTTGAATTAATTCACAAACAATCTTTGCCTTGCAGACTTCCATCATCTTTGAAAGCCAGGAACTTCTTAATACATGGAGGTTGGCAGAAGCCGCGATAAGAAAGATTAGCAAAGCGCCACACCAGAAAGAATTTCTTGGTTCCAAATAGCCTCGCGTTAAAAAAGTAAAAATTAAACCTAGTTGGAGGGGATCAACTGTAGTGATTTGTCAGAGCCCACGGAGTAGGAAGGCAACATGACATTTTCTACCATTGAAACATGGGGGATTTGGCCCTTTTCCCTTGTTAAAAATATTAAATGTTAGGCCACCATTTTAAGCCTCAACAATGTTCTCTCCTGTGACAAACTTCCTCTAAGCCAGGGCCGTCCCTGCTTGCCTCTCACTCTGCCTCACCCAAAACTTTAACTTGAAAAGCAGACAAGACTCTCCTTCTGGGGCAGGAATACTGACATGCAAACAGCTTCAACAGCAAGGACTGCTGGGAGCTGTCACACGCAGTTAGCTGTGGACGCAACTCATCCTGCCAAGTCGGGTAATGAATGACATGAAGTGCAGGCAGCCGCTCACTCTGACCAGACACTGGAAGCCAAGGGGCTCGTTTACAGGACCAGGAAGCCTCAGCTGTGGGATGGAGTTACTTACCGGATGATAACAACTTTCTGCAGCAGTCAGAGTGAGCGTTTAGGGCGGCTAAATGTAGGGGGAACATGCTATGGACTCCACACCTGAGGAGGAAAAACAGAGCAGCTCACAGTAGCAGATCTCAAGACACATGCAGAAGGACGATTACCTTTCTAGAAGTTCTCAGAGGAAAATTAAATCCACCACACCTCACTTAGGAACTCTTGGCTGAAATAATTCAGTAATTTTTCCACTTGAGAAATAATTACGCAATTATTTTCCACCTTAAAATAATAAAACCCTCAACCTAAACCAGAATTTAAAGCCAATAACAACAGGAATGTATATATATATATTTTTAAAGATTTCATTTTTTTTTTCCTTTTTCTCCCCAAAGCCCCCTGGTACATAGTTGTATATTTTTAGTTGTGGGTCCTTCTAGTTGTGGCACGTGGGACGCTGCCTCAGCGTGGTTTGATGAGCAGTGCCATGTCCGCGCCCAGGATTCGAACCGACAAAACACTGGGCTGCCTGCAGCGGAGTGCGCAAACTTAAACACTGGGCCACGGGGCCAGCCCCAGGAATGTATATTTTTAAGAAAATGTTTCATATAAACAGTGACTCTTTCCATTTAAAATTAATTTCCCTTTCTTTTTTCTTTCAGCTCATCAATTTTGTGTCTTATTCATTCATTCATCTATTCAACACTTTCTAAGCATCAGATACTACCCTAATTGCCAGAGATAACAAGACAAACTCTCAACTTTCAAAAGCAACCCTATTCCTGGAATTGATAAATAAATAGTTACTATTGACCTATTATGTGCCAAGCACTTTGCTAAGTTAATAATGACTATATTATTGAAAATAAAACTTTGGATGAGAATAAAAACTAATGTTTACCTTGTGCAGGTGAAACTCAGCTTCCTAATAGACTTTTATATTGCACATTAACCCACATCAAGATACCAGGCACAAAAACGCAGTTAGGAGTAATAAACATTGCCTTGCATCCATTTCAGAAATCTAATATATTTTCCCTAACAGTATTAGAGAAAGAATCTAGAAAAGGACTTTTTAGACTGATCCCCCACCATAATACAGTCCCCAGGATGAACGCTTAGGGGATGGCAGCCTTCTGATGGCAGTGCTTTCTGCCTTCAGAACTAAATCCTCCTCCTCTTGCCTATCAC
Organism: Equus quagga; assembly: GCF_021613505.1. Lineage (NCBI taxonomy): Eukaryota > Metazoa > Chordata > Mammalia > Perissodactyla > Equidae > Equus > Equus quagga. The sequence continues at coordinate 2,945,738 of NW_025798627.1, read as the reverse complement.
CTCTCCTCGAACAAGGACCCAAAGCTGTGTGCTGAACTGTAGTTCACAACAAACAGCATCATCGGGAGTTTCCTGTGTACTTCCAAGCATTTATAATGTTAGTGATCACTTCTCATAACATCTCATTATATTCAAATAATATATTTCAGATTTTGTAAATCCTCTGCGTAACACAAGCAAGTATGTCTATTTACATCTGCAGATTAATTACCTAATTTCCTTCTCCAACACAAAGTGGCCCATTTTCAGATTCTACGCTTCATAAAAAAACACATATGATTTGAATTTGTTAAGCTTCAGATACATGAATTTTATTTGCTATGTCAAAAGTTATTACGATGTGAATAACTTCGTATGTGAAGTCACATGAATGTGTGAATGTATATACATATGCATAGATATTTCACAGTATTCAGGGTTTTGCAAAATTTGAGTCTGCCAGCATTTAACCACCTCTCTCTTTCCATGAAAACTCCTTCCTATTTATTGGTGTATTTGTTTAGTCTTCCCTCTGCTCATTTTCCTTTCCCTATATGGAGATTTCCAACCCAGCGCGTATAATAGCTGGCATCCATCAAGAGATGCAATTTGCCCGTCTTCCGGGCAGTGCCACGCGGAGGAGAACTGCTTGTAATTGCCTCCCTCACCATTTACAAAAAATTCTGGAAAGCAATTGCATCAGTGACAACCTTGATGCTCATGAAAAGGAAGAGGGAGTTGGGGGATGGGAGAGGAGCTTTTCTATTTATGCTGCTACTTATATGACTCTTTATTGATGCCAGTAAACATAGTAATTTTTTAAATGTATTACATATTTTAAAAGCTCCTCACTAAACGGAACTTTAAGCTAATGGGATTCTACCTAACCATTTTATTTGTTCTGGGCAGGTAAAGTAAAAATATATGATTAAATATCTTTGGACATTTGAAAGAGGAAAATGGATAGAATATTTTCTAGGACAGTTTTAAGTTTCTGAAACAACATGCCTGAAATCAAGGATTGGATTTCTCAAGAATTCTTTGAGACTTCTTCATTCATTCTTTATATATATATATATATATAAATAAACTTACACACACATATATATATACACACAAATATATATTATATGAAAAAATAAATGTTAAAGTTTTATATATAATATACATTATGTACATATTATTATATGTACACACATATATACACATATATGTGTATATATGCACACAGTATATAATATATATTTTATAAAGATACATAAAATCTATATCTTTATATAAAATGATACAAGCAAATGAATGAGAGAAAATAGCATCCAACTCTATAAGAAACCAATCAGCAAAAACATAAAAAGTATAACTGATAGTGTAACAGTAACAGTATTGGAACATATTCCACAACCTTCATCATCAATACTTCTCATCAACTCTGCCACCTTAACACCACTGTCCTTAGATAATTCATCACATTCTACATTAGTTAATTATTTCATTTTTTTCACTGTTACTTATAAACCTGAGAAGATAAGGGAGGTAGAACTACTCTAAAAGGTCTAGCAAAAAAGCTGCCTGATATATACTCTTCTTTCATAGTTAATAAAAAGTCACCACCTCAGTGTAGGTTTTGAAAACATATTAATTTAGACTGAAGTACTATTGGCATTTGAACTTGAATACGACGCTACAGTTCAAAAGGAAGACTAAAGATCAGTCCAAGATTGGAAAGAGAATAAAAGCAAAATTCAGAATCTCTGAATCAATTTAGAAATGACTCATGCATTTCAAAATTACTCCTTTATTGTTATAAAGTAAGACTACTTATAAAGGAAGGATCATAAAACCTTTAGCAGGAATATTAGGGTTTGGCTCTCTCAGTCAAATAAGAAGCAGCACCTTTACTTTGTTAGGTATACGTAGGGGAGATCAAGAATTAAGACGTCAGATAACCCTAAACTTAACAATGAATAAATTACAGGAAAGAGGAGACCAATTCCAGTTAAATTACTACATTTATTTGACCAGTCATAAAATTAATGGAACACATTTGTATTAGCTATTTCTAATTTAGCTGTTAGCTGGCGTCTCCAACCCAGTTATTTCAGAATAAATGAGGTCAGAATAAATTGTAGAGAGCTATCCGAGGGGAGTGAAGGGCGTCTGCACCATTAGAATACAGGTTCTTTTAGGCTTTCCCCTTGGCATCAGAGAGACACGGCTGCCCTTCCCACATCTAGTCTTTTCTAGAGCCATCCCTTAGGCCATAGGGTAAAGAACACTGTGGTTAAGGTGATGGGTTGGTTTTGAGTCCTACTTTTGCCACTTATTAGCAATTTGATCCTCAGCAAGTACATAATGGTTCTCTCATCCAGAAAATAAAGACAATAAGAGTGTCGATCTTAAGGAGAAATTGTAAGGACTAATTGAAATAATGCACACAGAGTGCTAAATTCTAAATTCATGGGTCTGGCCCATGGTGAGCCTTTACCACGTATTAGTCGTATTATTGTCCTTGTGATTATCATTAGCTTAGGTGGGTAATAGGAAGTCTGTGAGTTTTGAAGTCGTAATCAGGTTGTGCTTCCTTAAACTTAGATGTATGATTCCTTAAAAGCCAAGATGAATTCTGATCAGCTGGCATGTCTGGTATCTTTCTATGCTTCAAAATCCTTTACAATATTGATCTCACAACTCTCCTGGGGATGGGGACATTCGTTTGGTTTTGCCCACTGAGTGGACAAGAAAAAATTATTTGATGACTTTGATCATCAAATGATTTTATGACCTTTACTCAACCGATCAACCCAAATCAAAAAATCAATTTCTTATTAATTTTCTCTACATTGTTCAAGTATTTATTATGCACCCCTAAGTTACAGGCATTCAGGTGTAACTCACAACACCGAGGCCTGGTCCTTGCTCTTTGCAACCTACAGACATTTTCAGGGGTTTCTTTTGAATCAAGTCCAAGCACTCTGACATGGCTTATGACATCCCTCTGGACCTGGCTGTTGCTTAACCTATACATATTCTAGAATCCCAGTGAACTTCTGTCCATTCCTCCGGGACAAGCCAGGCTCTGTCCTGCCCCCAGCTTTTGCACATGCAGATCCCTCCACCTGAAACTCTCTTTCTCCCCTGCTCCTCATGGCCTTTCTCAAACTAGTGCATCTCTGGGGGTCGCTGAAATATCTTTGGGCTTTCAGGAGTTCTCTGTGAGAATTTTTAAGTTGTCTTTTCCTTTGATGACAATCTAAAGCAGTTGGCATAAAAGCATATTTTGACTCATCTGAACAACTGCCTCATCATTACGTCCCTCTGCCAATTGCCGCACCCATGTCTGTACTTAGGATCGCACTGGTGCTGTGTACTACTTTAACTGGCAGGGACCAATGAGAAAAGAATAAAGGTGGGCTTACACACGAATGATATCTGAACCTAGGGAGAGCCAATGAAAACGCAGTACACTGAGCCTTCTGATGCAAACGATTTGGCAGGAGTTGGAATAAAGGCCTTTGTGCTGTGTGATGAGTTTACTGTCCCACCACGTTGTTTAAGCCACTGCAAAACCTGCACTCCCACATGTGAACTGAACTCTAAAGAGTCAGCACCTTAGCCACCAGGACCATAACGCCACGTAAATGGGGATTTAATGTTGGCAAAACACAGACTATCACATCACCCATTACATAGAAAGGCAGCAAGTCTTGTGCTCAGGAGCTGAGGCTCCAGATCCAGATGGCCAAGGATAGAGTCCCATTTCCACTCCCCATTAGCTCTGTGACCTTGGGCAGGTAACTGGACCTCTCTGTGCCTCATTTACTTCACTTGTAAGATGGTGATAATCATGACACTTACCCTGTGGTGCTGTGACAGTTAAATGCAACCCCTCAGAGTGTGCCTAGCATGGGAAAGCCCTCACGAATGTTTGCTGCTATTGCTAACCTATGCAGTTAACATGAATGTTGTTTGCAAGCATTTTGGGGTTTTTTTGGATTTATTGATATATTAGGGTCAAAAGCCTAAGGAGTTTCTATGTAGTCTTATGTTTACACATATTCAAGTAACATTATAATAAAAATAATTTAAGTCTAACTGGGGATCTGCAAGACTCTCCATACCGTGACCTAACTACTCGCTACCCACCCTGCAGTCTCCACTAACCATTGCTTTTCCCAGACGCCCTCCCTACCCTGCTATGTCCCAGATACGTCCTCCTGTGTCCCAGTGGCACCCAGCGACTGTTCTGGCATCACACTTAGCATGCATGAGTGTAACTGCTTGTTTAATTCTTGCCCCCAGTGGATTACACATTCCTTGAGGGCAGGGACCTCTGTAACCCCAGAACCTGACACAATGGGTGACACTTAACAGGCCTTCAACATTTAGTGAATGAATGAATGTTAGAACCAGTTGGCTGCATAACTACAATACCCTAATTCTGCTGCAGTTGAGGCAGAAGAAGAAGTGAGAGCATAATCGGTAAGGTAGAAGACAGATTAAAATCCTAGAGACAGGGCCCCAACCTGAAAAGGTTAAAGAAGAAACCCCAAAGGGCTTGACACCACATAAAGTGGCGTGAGCACTGAGCCAAGTTGCAGAAAGTTCTCTGACTTAAAGTTGAGAGAAGCAAAAAGAGTAACAAAGAACATTCATCAAGGCCTGAGAGTAAGATTCAAATAAACTCGTAATAAAGTAGTGACCATAAAACTTGTCATACAGAGATCTTTTAAAATACATTAGGCCACATTGTTTATGAATGAATATGGGTTATTTTCATAAATGCTATTCATTCACTTATTTATAGAAGGAAAGGCCTGCTTTTCTCCTCTTTCACAAGCTACCCTACACAGATCTACAAGGAGCCAGGGGAACAGTGATGTTCTGGGGGTCCTTCAGCAAAGTTAATCTCCTCCGCCTCATTTTGGTATTTTCTCCTTAGGTGATGTCCCTCCCATACACTAGCCAGATGTGCATGCGCGCGCACACACACACGGTTGCTGTCTAATGAACCACTGTTGTTACACTCTTATCCCCAGACATGTCGTGACAAAAGAGAGCAGCTGTGGCTCTGAGGCTGGGACAATGCTTCCCCCCTCGGCATCTGCAGGACACAGCACAGTCAGTGGAAGGAAAGGCTACTTGAACAACAACGCCATTTCTAAGGCACTTTTGCCACATGCTATGTGTTTGCATAAACTGAAGGCAAAATAACTACAAGGAAATAAACTTTGTGCTGTTTGAGTTAAATTTGTCTTTTGGAAACTTTAAGTATTGGGGCCAGTTTATCTATATCCTTCAAACTGATTTAAATCTGAAAGAAAATCAGAAATTCATGGTTATTTGGCTAAAACTCCCCAAGTAACCCAGAGTTGAAAGAAAAATACCCCTGAAAATATTAACACATCAAAGGTGAAGCCGGTCTGTGCCTTGATCTTTTACTTCTACTAAATGAACACTAAGCATATATGCTCTCCGGCTTTGGGCAGCCAGGGTCTGGTTGGGAACTCCAGAGTCCGGTACAAGCCTCCTGAATCCTAGCACAGTGCTCTTTCCACAAAAGCTGAGCTGCTGCTTTTATCTTGCAAAGGCCCGGTCAAAAAAGGTCCTTTGGCTTGAACCTATTCCTTTCCCTTCTGAAAGGAGACCCCCTCACTGCTCTTACTCTGTCAGCATGCTCCTCCTCTGTCGCCCTCAGCCTTGTCCTAAGCCTGAGCCCTCATCTCTTCTCCCCTGGACATTGGCAAGAGGCTGCCAAGCGTTTGTAGTCTGGACCACCTCCAATATGTCTGGACTGCTATCAGAGCGATCTTTCTTACACACCAGTGGGGTCATGAGACACAACCTACTCTACACTCACTTAGAATTCTTTAACAGCTGCCGAATGCCTCCAAATGGAATCCAACTCCTTAGCAGGACATGCAAGGTCCTTCAAGATGTGGCTCTTCCGGCCTTCCCACCTCATTGCTTCCCCCTCCCCGACACACATCAGATAATCTAGCCTTGGGAAGCTGCTTTGAACACGTTCACACATCTGTGCCTTTGTAAATAGTCTTCCCTCTGCCTGAATGTCCTTCCTTTCTTCCCCCTCTATATTTTTACCTCCTACAACTCTGTCCACCTGACAAACTCCTTGCTGAACTGTCAGCTAATCTGTGGAACCCAGAGAGTCAGTGTTTCCCTAATGGTTTCCACAGGCTGCTCCAAACCCCGTCATAACAAACCTCACACTGCCGCAGTCATCTGCTGTTGCTCTTCTCTCCACCACTAGACTGAGGGCCCAGAAGGTCACTGGAACCCACCACGCCTTCCCTGGATCATTTAAATTTTGACTTTTCTCAAGCAAGATTCTCAATTCGATTCTGGGCAAACACAACAGAATTGCTAATATTACACTGCCCTCATATTGTTCTTCTCTTGAAACTTTGGTTATTGTTACCCACAGTCTCTGTGATCAAGGCTAAACCCTTTATTCAGGCATTTAAGGTCCTCTTTAACTCGGTTCTACTACATAGTATTAAGTAATAAAATAACAGTTAACATTTATTGATAGCTTACTATGTGCTAGGCACTGTTCAAAGAGCTGTGAACATGGATTACCTTCTTTAATAATCTTAACAGATATATTTATATAACTCACACTCATATAGATCTTAACATAGACCTGAGAGCTTTACATGCAATTAAGTCCTTTAATCCTCATAACAAACCTATGGATAAGTACTCATATTACTCCCATTTTTCAAATGAGGAAAGCAAAGCAGAGAGAGATTGAGCAACAGGCTCAAGGTCACGTAGCTCACGGGCAAGGTAGCTTGGATTGGAGCCCAGGTAATGCCCACAAAAGCGTGGGCTCCCAACCCATGACATGATACTGCCTCTGGGCAAGGCCAGCACCGTCACACACCCTCTGCTCTGTCAGGCCAAACTCTTCCCGGAATGGTACTCTTCATCTTTTGCTCCTGCTTTCCTCCCTGCTTGGGACGTCTGTCACTCTCTGTGCTACTCAAGTAATTCTCATCCTTCAAAGTCTGCCTAAAACTCACCTGCTCCTTGAAGGCTTTTCTGAAAACTCTGGCTATCTTCGAGCTCTCTCCTTCCTGTCTACACTCTATGGCATATACGGTCACACAAAACATTTTGCCACTTAATACCTGTTGCATTTAGAACTTTATTATGTACTATCTTGCTTGGTTCTTTGTCTTAAGAGGGACTTGGACCTCGAACAAAATGATGAGCTCCTTGAAGGTACCAACCAGGTAACTTACTTGTGAAATTTCCCATGGCAGCCAGCACCGTGACAGACTCATACAGATGTTTATGAATTCTTGTTGAATTGAAGTGTAAAATGAAGTCAGGTCTCCCTTCCCTACGCAGCAGATTTACTCAATTGTACCCTATAATTATAATCACTAAAACTGAGCAAGCATTCTGAATAAATTCTGAATTTGACCAATTATGTTTTACTTTTCCCGCTTAACTAACCCTGAACATCAGAAAGGACAGAAGGATATTAGAAAGCAGAATTAGGAATAAAGTTCAAATCTCCTTAATTAAAACCACTGAAATAGGTCTCTTTCCGTTACAGCTGAAAAATAAAATTGGTTCTTCCCTGCAACTGTCATTAAAAGTCAATTTAGTTCAAACAATTTGTGTTTAGCATACTGGTACGGATCCACATTAGCTTGGATAAAAGGGAACTATCCACTGCATGGCAGAATCCCTGTGACAGGATTCCCACGTGCGGCAACTATTCTGCCATGTTTTTGCAGTAACCTACTTGGCCGTGTCAGCTCCGCTGGTTATTAAGGTGTTAATCAAAAGCTCGTGACCGTATCTTGCAGCCACGTGGAGAGGAGTGTTGCCATCCTTATCCACACAGTCAATTTCACCTCCTGAAAGAGATGTTTGAATACAGAATAACATAAGGATTCAAGTTGATTCAGATACTGCATTCTACACTAGTCACTCACACTGACCAAACGTTGATTTCTTTCTACTCTGTGTGCATCTCTGTTCTGAAGTACAACAATGCTTTTCAAGGGGACAAGTCACCGTCTGAAGTAGGAGTATCATTAAATCTGCACAGAGGGAAGTCTATTAGAAAGGCTTTTGGAAAATTTCTCCATATTGTCTTACTTAAGGATCTAAAATCTTACAACAGCAGAGATTTCTGCTCTGAAGGAACGATGTAATCAAATTCCATAAAACGTACTTCTGAAGACACACAATTTCAATTTCACCTGCTGAATTAAAGACCTGTGTAAATCTTATACTAAAGCATAAGAACCAAAGGGAATACAGAGTTCAGGAAAATATTTTATGTAGTTTGCTTTTCCAGTTTAAAATATGATGAATGAGTAAAAGCATAAACTATGGACCAAAAATGTCCATATTTGCAAAAACCATCACATTAACCATCTACAGTCCTTTTAATAATATGGTATTTTCATCTTATTTGGTTTTATTTTCCCTTCCTTATCCCCAACTTTTTATTTTACAACATTTCTTTTTTTCTCTCCTCTTTTCATATAGACATATATGCAAATATAATTGGTCAATTTATCCATTTATTTGAGGAGCCATTTAAAAATAAATTAGATGTCATGACATTTCATTGCTAAGAACAAAGACATTCTCCCATATAACCATAATTCCATCATCACATCCAAGAAATTTAACAGTGATACAAAATTTTATGTAATAAACAGTGCATACTCCAATTTCTCCAATTGTCCCAAAAATGGGCTTTATAGCTATTTTTTTTTTAAATTTCAGGATCCAATCAAAGATTCTAATAGCATTTGGTTATCATGTCTCTTTAGTTTCCTTTAACTTAAAACAACCCTCTTGCCTTTTATTTATGTATGTATTTATTTATTTTTAGTCTCTCATGCCATTGATATTTTTGGAGGCCAAGCCAAGTGTCACGTAGAATGTCCTACATTCTGGAACTGCCTGCTTATTTCCTATTAGATTCAGGCTAAACATGTTGGCAAGAATCCCCCAGAATCGACGTGCACACCCACTGCATCTTCTCGGCACACACAGAAGGTCAAGTTATTGCATTACTGGGTGATCCAAAGTTTAATTATTTGCAATGAGTACAGAGTTTCAGTTTGGGAAGATGAAAAAGTTCTGAAAATGGATAGTGGTGTTGGTTGCACAACAACGTGAATGTACTTAGTGCCACTGAACCGTACGCTTAAAAATAGTTAAAATGGCAAGTTTTATGTTATGTATATTTTACCACAATAAAAAAGAGGTTTGATTACTTGGTTAAGGTGATGCCTGCCAGCATTCTCTATTGCAAAAATGTCTTTTCCCCTTTGTAATTAACAAGCAGTTTGTGGGGTGATCCTTTGAGACTGCGAATATCCTATTTCTCAACAAATTTTCTGTAATTATTTTAGCATACACAGGGAGTACTTTGTTCAAAAGTTACTTGGATTCCTTGTTTTGTGACCTTATGTTATCAATTTAATACACACACTGTAGCTACGTTCATTTCATTCTGTTTGTTTTCAAAATCTTTACTGGGTTTTGATTTAATTTTATTAATGTGAAAAACACTTAAATGTTTCCAAAGTCAAATTATATTTTTTAAAAGCCTCACTCTCATTTCCATCCCTTCCACTTCATCCTCAACCATATCCTACAATAATCATTTTCATTAGTTCTGGTTTATGCTTCCTGCATTTCTCTGCAAAAATAAGCAAATAGACTCTTTCATACCTTACTTTTGTTTTTTTCACTTGACAATATTTCCTGGAATTCACTCCTAGAGATCACTTCTTGGAGATCTTCCCCATTTTTGTACAGCTTTATGGTTTTCCCTTGCATGGATGTACTAGTTAGTACACTAGTCTCTTATGGACGAGTATTTAGGTTGCAAATATTAGTTAGCTATTATTGGGAACCCTGCAGTAAATAATCTCATAAGTATGTTGTTTTGTACGTGTTGGGTGTTTTTTCAGGTTAAATTCCCAGAAAGGGGATTTCTAGGTCAAAGGTAAATGAATATGTGGTTTTGCTGGATTTTGCCAAATTTCCTTCTGCAGGTGCTGTGCAATTTGCACTTACAGCAGCAACGTCTGAGAGTGCCTTTTCCCCTCAGCCTTGTCAAGCTTTTGAGTATCTGCCAACCGATGAGTAAGAATTGGTATCTCAGTGTAGTTTTCACTTGCATTTCTCTTGATAAGGAAGTGGAGCATCTTTTCATATATTGAAGGACCATTTGTTTATCTTTTGCTATGAACAACTTGTTCCTGACTTTTGTCCATTTTTCTAAATGTGTGTGCATGTGTGGTCTTCTATTCCTTGATTTTCAAGGGCTCTTAAAATATTTGGGAGATTACCCATTTATCAGTAATACATGTTAAAAATATTTTTCCCCTAGATTTTCATTTGACTTTGGAATTTTTTTTGGTAATGTATCAGTCTTTTCTTTTATTGTATTTAGATTTTGAGTTGTAATTAGAAAGGCTTTCCCCACCCCCTGGTAATAAAGAAATTGACATGTGAAAATATTTGCAACATGTATTACTGATAAGTGGATAATCTCCCAAATATTTTAAGAACCCTTGAAAATCAACCAATTAGGAAGAATCAAGGAGAGGGAAGAATAGGAAGTGACCGCTAATGGATATGAGGTTTCTTTTTGGGGTGATGAAATGTTCAGGAATTAGTTAATGGTTATGGTTGTAAAACCTTGTGAAAATACTGAAAGCCACTGACTTATACACTTCTAAATGGTGACTTTTATGGTATGTGAATTATATCCAAATTAAAAAGGAAGGGCCTGAAGAAAGCTAGAGGAAAAGGTGAGGAAGTGAAGGAAAAGGAAGTACACCAAGAAGAAGAAAGTATGCAGTGCATACTTGTACTCATGTAAGCTAATACGCACGTCTACCTTAATCAAGGAGAGCGCCCAGGCTATGGGGGCACAGAATGTGAGCTCTTTTGAGGTTTTATTTCCCGGCTGTCCTGTTCAGAATCACACCTCGGCAGTATTATGGAAAGCAGTAAGTTACCGAATTGTCAGATCACATGCTCAGCTATCAGGTATTTTAGAGCAGGTCTCATTAGAAAATTTTGTTTCACAAAATATTCTACATATTTCCCTCAAATCCTGAGCTTTATTCTCACTATCAATTATATTGAACTAAAGGAAGCTGATATTTTAAAACTAAAATATACCATTATCAGATATATGAATATTATAATGTTTAGTTTGAGAATGTAAAGGTTATATGAATGGCTTAGATTAATCTGGGAAGATACTATATATTTGTTTCAAATAACTTATTTCTGATTGAGAAAGTAATTTTCTCTTTGTAGAAAATTTAGAAGATGCAGTGAAATACAAAGAAGAAAAGATAAGTCATCTATAAATTCACTGATTATCCAAGATGGTCAGTATTAATATTCTGGAATATTTCCTTCCAGTTGGGAGTGTGTGTATGTACAAATTTCTAATAGTTGAGATCATAGGGTAGAAAGGTTTTGTATCCTGCTTTCCCCATTAACATTATATCACAAACACTTCCCATGTCGTTAATTTGTTTCATTAATGTAACTGTAAATGGCTAGATGACATCGATATTTAGAGAATTTACTTAGCAAGTCTCCAATTACTAGGCATTTAGGCTATTCCCAAATTTTGCCATTAAGAAAAACACAGGACTGACGGTATTTGTTAATAATGTTTACTCACATTTCAGATCATTTCCTTCAGCAACTTTTTTAGAAGTAGAACTACTGGGTCAAAAGTATGAATGTTTTGAAGGCCCTTGGTAGACACTGGTAAATCGCTTTTGAGAAAGGCTGTGCCCATTTGCGCTGCCATTAGCAGCATATTTGAGCACTACACCAAAAAAGAAGCTATCGAGAATCTTCTCAGATCTGGGGAAAGAACATTAACTTCCAAGCTAAGACACCATCTCTTACAACAGGACCATTATAAAATCTTCACAATAATATCCGCATGGCCCTTCATTCTAATGAATCCTACCGTTGATCATTATGACCATCAACTCTCTAAGATTTATTTTCAGCAAATAATATTTCTTTTAGCCGGGTATATTGGTAAAACACAGTTAGTGAGTAAGAATCTTTGCTACAAAGTGAAATAGTTACCAAATATGTAGGGGCTTTGTAGCAGGGCAAATGCTTTAAAAACTACGATTAGCACATATGTTTACACAGGATTTAAGATGCTTCACTATACAGCCAAGACTTCTGCATGTAGAGTTTAACTTGAAAAATCAATCTGCCAATAAATTTGCATATTTGGGATTTGACACTTAAGAGCTGTTTACAAAAAAGTAAATCTTTTTTTTACTTTGATTGTGACAGAGAAATATAAATGGCAACTTGAATACAAACGCTGATCTTTCCTCAAATCTTTGTTTCTGCGGTACAGTAGTTATTTTTAAACTAGTTGTTCAAATAAATAGACTATGATCATTTCTGTAAAAGTAAAAGTAGTAATTACATATCTTTATATACGCATTCTTAACTACATAGAAAAATCTGGACGTTTCGCCAAATTTTCAGCAGAAATTCTTGAGATGGACTGCGGAAACACATTGATGGGGATCATGGGGGATGTCTTTAATGATTTAACTTTATTCTACAGTGAGCATGTTCTAATTTTATAATCAAGAAAAATAATAAAATAAAATTAGTTATTGCAATCTTCTAGTGAATCAAAAGATAGTTCACTATGATCTGAATTTAGAAGTATCCAATTTAGATCATTTTTATGATTTGATGGTAGCCTTGGGGACAGGCAGCCAAGACAGGTCTCCACGGATACCTCAGAGCAATCTGGGGTACACGTATCTGTCTAAGAACTGCCCACAGTGGTTGGCCTGGAATGTCCACGCATGGAGCTGATCTGGGAAGGCAGAGGCCCCAGACTTCAGAGCAGCCTTTGCCCTGGACAAACACTACATTTCTCCACGTCCTTCCCAGCCAAGAGCCACCAAACCTCTCTTAACAAATGTTAGGGCTTCCATGTTTACCAGCCTCAAATATGCCAAAAATTGGGTAGGGAAAGAGAACAGTGAAAAATATTGGAAAGAGTGGAAAAGGGGCTGAGCTGATAAAGTTTCTTCATGTTGTTCTTACTATCATTTCAAAAGTCAACTTAAAATTATAAAAATACAGATAATTACCTCCCATATATGCTTCCACATTTGCCACTTAAAATATATTTCAGGAAAACATCATAACTTATTAGAAAAAGAAAAGAGAGACTGTGTATTTGTTGTCATTCAGAAATATATTTTATATTGAAGAACTTCTGGATGAATGAATTTCTATTTTATAGTCACTCCCCAAACCTTTCCACTTTCACTTGAAAATCTCTGATTGCTTGGAATGCAAATTAAATATCTTTTCTGTTCATGGGTCACAAGTTAAATGCTAGTAATCGATCATTGATAATTAGTGAGGAAAATAAACATTTGTGAATTTAGAAGTATGCAGAGTGTGTCAGAAGGGATAATTTATGCAGCATTATCTAGGCATTCATCTGAAATTAGATTTTCATTGCACAAACAAGAATGGTCATCTTATAAAGTCGCCTTGGAAGAATTGTGAACCACAGGGTCAAAAATCTCACAATGAATCATCCTAACCTATCACTTGCTCTTCCTTTTCAAGCTCTGTTTATTTTTAAAGCTTCTATGAAAAAAACATCAGTTTTGAACTTTTGTAACCTGCTAGACAGCGTCTGAGGCAGCTGCCTACAGCAAATGGCCGGCTCAAATGCCTCCCGAAGTCATACTGTATCTTCACTCAGTTCTTTCCCACCCTGACTGTGACAACACAGCTTCAGATGACAAACAATGGGATCGAACAGCACAGGTAGTCTTTGCTTACTAACTAAAAAAGAAAAGAGGTTTTTTTTTCTCGTTTTTCTTTTAACGATTGTCTTACCAAAACTGAATGATTCTGGAAAAAAAAAAATTATTATGAAGAACTAATAACCCTGACTGCAGAGCAGTCAGAGAAGCACAGAAATGCCATATAAGGCCCAAACACCAGAACGACTTAAGAAAACAAATAAATGAACACAAAGAATGTTCCTCAGTAGCACGTCCAGTTACTTTAGGGAGCCAACCGATGTCCCCTGTAGGACCGGCATTCAGGGTCCTGCTGGGCAGTGACTCACTCTGGAGGATGGACACCGGCCCTGGGGGTGTGAGCCTCTGGATTTTACCCAGAAGGAAGTCAACAAACAGGACGAAAGAAAATGCTTCTTATTCTTCTCCCTAAGGGCGTTTTAAAAAATGTCAAATGGAAGAACTCGCAGTTCTCACATGTGTTATGAACTCAAAGAATTGTCAGCTGGGAGAAGAGAATGCCAGATCACCCTTTACAGGGACAACTCTATTCCAAATATAAGTGACTCTTAGAGTAAATAGGATTCAAGTTAAAACAACTTTTTTAACATGTTGTTGTTCGTCCAGAGAACACATTTATAAGTGTAGTGGTTAAGAGTTCAGTCTCTAATGTTAGACTGCCTGAGTGCCAGTCTCTGTGCCTCAACATACCTGCTGTAGATCCCCAAAAAAGGGACAACCTCTCTGCCTCAGTGTCCCCATCTCTGAAATGGAGATAGTAATAGCACCTCTTTCTCACGGTGGTTGAAAGGATTTACGTGGAGTGCTTAGCCAAGTGTCTGGCACAGCGTCAACACCCCATCGATGTTAGCCTTATCATTATATATAATGTGCTACGTATTACAGCCACTATATCCTCATCATCCCAGGCTCCTATGTCCCACTCAACCCACCAGCAAAATGCCAGGCCAGCCAAGAATGAGACAGGCTCTGATACAAGCTCCTTAATCACAGAGGACAAGAAATGGGGTCTCTCTCAGGCCTTGTCCCAACTCAAAAGTCTAGTAAGCATGTTTGGAGAGGGCCTAAAAGTCTTCAAGTCCACAGGGATGGCTTTTGGAGAGGTCAAAGCAGCCAGCAGCACCCCCAGAACTGCTGCAAGCATACTAGCATGATACAGTGGAGATGGGTCACAGCCTTGATTCCAAGGAGAAGGCTAGCATGGTCTGGCCCATGGGGATGGATCTATAGGAAGGCAGTGCTTACAAGGAGAAAAACTGCTCTTTCTCTGATCTGGTCACTGGTGCTTGAATTTGCTTTAACAAGGAACAAAGCTTTTTATGCCATAGAGTTAAGGCCCGTTGATTAAATTCACATTAAATTTTAAAAAATGGGTATCAAATATCTCCCCAGTTTGGTTTGTTTTTAAGGCAGCAGACACTATTTCTGAAAAACAATTGAGAAATACAGTGGGATGAGGAAAGTGTGCAAAGGAGAGACACTAAGGCACTCCCTACCTCTTTTTGTTTACTTCAAGCAAAACAAAATAATTAAAGTGGCCTTTTCAATAACGTGAATGTCAAAGGCATGCCGCCTATTTCCAATTAGAATTAGTGGGTACTATGCAGTTAATTTTCACTTCACCTTCCTTTGCTCACTGCACACTCGTTAGGATTTCCTTTCCCCTATAGCTTCACTGAAATTCTTACAAACTTGCTTTGCTTTGCTGCAGGTACTTTGCTCCCTAAACATAATTCCCCTGGCTGGTCTCCCATCCAAACGTCAAAAGACTTTTTGGTTTTATGACTTGAGTGCCTAAGACACAGCTTAGTACCACTAACAATTCAAGTGTATGTTGTTCAAAACTCTTACGGATGAGAAAAGGATAGGTCCAAGAAAATTGACGAATGTCAGAATTTTGAGAAGTAGAAATGTGGGTCAACTAAAGATAGTTTAGAAACTGCTGAGTTCACCTGGAATGTCAGCATAAAATCTGGATTAAGCCTGTTTTTTTTTCAATTGTCTCTAAGGTTTGCGAAGATAGCACAAGTTGTCTTGTCAAGGTCAATGCACTCACAGACGCTGGCCATGACCCAATAATAGTAAGGTGGACCACGATGTGAACGGACACTCCCTAGTACTTTGGTTAGAGGCACAACCCAATGGTTCAATCTGAAAAATTACTAGATTATGTGACTTTCCAAAGTCTATATCAAACCTATGATTTTATGATCCTTTATATCACGTACTTACCTGCTTTTCCTCTAAGTCACCTCATTTTTCCTGCCTTTGCCCGGGAAGCTTAATGAGTTTTAACTTAAGGAACAATGCTGAATTCTAAAATTTAAAAATAATTCAGATTTGCTGCTAGAAAATGTATGATACTTATTTTTACCAGTTTCAGAGTGAAAAGTGCAAGATCTCGAGCCTATGTAAGAATATCATTTCCAGGTTCAGAACTCACATGTTCATTGACTACTGGGATTGACTGTGAAACTTAGTGGCTCTATGTTCTCACTCCTAAGATGGACAGTGACAGTGAAAGGACAGTGTAAATTCAAGCTTAATAAATTCTAAAACAGAACATCATCTTTCCATTCAGATGACTGACAGCCAAACTCAGTCATGCCAGGAAACTGTTCAAATAACACTGTGGGTGAATCTCTCTTACCATTCTGAATGAGGGTTTGTGACCGCGTGAACCTTCCATGGACAGCTGTCATGTGCAGTGGACTTTTACCATCTTTACTCTAAAAAACGAGAGAGAAAGAAACAATGGACCAGTGATATCAATCTGAAACATCCCTATGGACACTGCTGGCAATGCCCTGAAAATATCAATTTAAATTTTTTAAAAAGTTTGATAAAAAATTACAATAGGCAAAAGATAATTTTGAAAACAAAAGGTAAAGTACCTATGATATCTCAAGTTACTACATAACATCACATTTTTTAATTAATTAATTCATTTATTTATTTATTTTTGGGGGGAAGATTAGCCTGAACTAACATCCGCCACCAATCCTCCTCTTTTTGCTGAGGAAGACTGGCCCTGAGCTAACATCCATGCCCATCTTCCTCTACTTTATACGTGGGACGCCTGCCACAGTATGCCTTGATAAGCAGTGTGTAGGTCCATGTCCGGGATGTGAACCAGTGAACCCTGGGCCGCTGAAGTGGAGCATGAGAACTTAACTGCTACGCCACTGGCTGACCCCTCATCACATTTTAAAGAAGCTTAGAGAAGTGAAAATTATTTTACAGAAAAAATACCAAATTTCTAGTTACACTGACAATTTTTAAAGTGCCCTGTTTCACACTGAGGCAATCATCCAAAATCTTTTTCCTCTCCTGTGATCTAGAAGAAGACTTTCCTTCAAGGTATTTTTTCAACTTTTGTCTACAGTGCATGAAAAAAGACAAACGCTGTGTTTACTTGTTTGGCCTTGTTTGACCTGAAGTTGACAAACTGCTATAAATCATTGCAACTCTCAAAAGTGACCTGGAACCTGCCACCATTCCCTACATTCTAGCTCCACAGAAAAATAACACTTCTGATAGTTCCAAAAGGGAAACGCTTGCTTCACTTAACTCATTAGAAATCACAGGATGAAGACACGCAAAGGCTTAGCAAATTACCATTCTAATGATCACCTGGAAATGTGTGAGGAATTTATATATCTCTCTATTATTCAAGATATAAATGATGGAACTTCCTAACACAGATTAAGGCAAAACATGGAAAATGTACAGAATCTATATACTGATCATCATTATAGCAAATACCAAAGTCTTACACATTTAACTAAGAAACAGTCATTAATGGGATTTCTACTAAAATAGTAATACTCCAAAGAAAATATTACTGTTTTTTTAGACCAAAAGTATCCCCAGTAGAGAGAACGTATTCTTTCATTCAGGAATTGCAAAGAAGAAATAAGGAGGAGAAGGAGCAGGAGGAGGGGGAGGAGGGGGAGGGGAGGGGGGGGGG
>NW_025798627.1:2741826-2922918 GCF_021613505.1 Equus quagga | reverse complement strand
GGGGGAGGGGAAGGGGAGAGGAAGAAGAAGAAATCTATGTAACTGTTATTTTTCTAATTCTCAGGAAAAACATTTTCCTAAGCCTGAGGTTAAATATAAGATTTCAAAAATGCAAGTTCATTTTTGTGATGAAATCCCTATACTTGTACTTTAAAACAACTTTTTGTTTTAAAAACTCCACAGTGGAAAACAAATACCTATTTAAATACTAAGTATTTCTCAGTGTCAACAAGGACTACCTGCATCTGAATCACCTGGGGTTCTTGTTAAAACTGTGAACTGTGTGCCCTAACCCAGGCCTACCCAAACAGAATTGGGGTAAAGGGATCCCCACTTCTAATTTGAACAACACACTCAAGTTTAGGAGCCCCTGCTTTAGACAGTGGGCTGGAATAGCTTCTAAAACCACAAGCTTCTAACAGAAGAATTTTTATTATATCCTGTAAGTCTATTCCTTAGAAAGGAAGAAAGGATTTATGCACTATCTGTGCCAAGAGGAGAGTTAATCAGAGCAGTACCTGCATCTCGATTGAAAAAACAATCTTTATCATGAAAGGGTCTCAGGTAAATGGGGGAAAAAAGAGAAAGAATAGGATCTTTTCCCCATCTTAGATGTTTATAACTTGAATCAGAAAAGACTGAGACAGGAAGATGGAAGCAAGCTTGAGGCTTTACTGAAATGATAATTTTGGAGGAAAAGGAGCAGCAATCAAGAGTGAGGATTCCATGGCGTCACTGACCATGAGACACACAGTGGAGAAGGGCTCCTCAAAGCTATCCGATTCCAGAGCCCGGGTCTCGGCTGTCAGGACTGTAGACATGTCAAAGGACTGAAAAGCCTGGAAACTACTTAGGAATAAGGATTCAAAACATACCTCCTCCAATAAAAAAAGTGATGACAGTCCAAGACTGTTAAGGAGAGAGAAAATAGAAATGCAGAGTTGACATTAACTTGTCCCTAGGTGGTGCTATCTCTTTAAATTTTGCTCCAATATTTTCTCTTAAATTTAATATGAAAACATAACTAATTAGCATTGTTAAATATATATAAAGCCATAAATATTTCATTCTTTAGACAATATCTTTATAAATATTTAGCTAAGCACTTTTCCACACCTAGAAAAGAGTTTAAAGGCTTTACCAAGGAATCAACCACCAACCTGGTGGTCACGCCCTGAATTGCAGCCAGAGAGCCAAAGCAGAAGTAACCAGTTTCTACGGTGTGCAGTTTACAGAGCTGGTTGCATTTCAGGGATAGCAAATACCACACCCTTTCCTCCCTTGAAGTGCCTGTGCATTTGGTAAGGGACAAACAAATGGAGATGACCAAATTTAGGCAAAATGCAAAGGATGGCTCTCCGGTCAGTGGTGATATTTGCTTCAGATCTATCCTTGCAGATCCTTGCCTGGGCTCATCCTCCACTGAAGCCCAGCTTTAACTGATTCTTTTTTCTCTCACAGGGATGTGGGTGGCGGGAGGTGGGGGAGGTGGGGACAGGAAGCATTAAGAGTATCATGGCAGCCATTTGGGGGCAGCTTTATTTATATGGTATGGATATAAAAATAACTCATTATTTCAAAAAGCCATTGAAAACCAATGAAGGTCATAGGATAATACTTCTTATTCAGCCTTTACAAGTTAGAACTCAGAATATTCAGGTTGAGATGAGGGACCCTAGCGAGTTTCATTATCTGCCTGAGAAACGTTTCATGCAGGGGGACTCGTTGCTGCTGCTGATGTTTCTAGAACTTCAGACAAAGAAGTTTTATCAAAGAAAAAACATTCCTTGCAGTCTCAAAGGAGAGACTATGTCCAATTCTCCCATTTATTCGAAGCTTTGCTTTTATAATTTAAAAAAAAATTTCTAGGCTCTTTTCAATTTCTAGATGCATTTTCCCATCAAATTTAGGGCTTGGAAAATTTTGTTATTTTGAGAATTTGTTTAATTAAGCAAGAAGCTCTTCTATAGATTTAGGCATCGTTCAGCCATAAATCATGAAGGAAAACTAATGAGGACTGAGAATATTGTATGACAAATATTAGTACTCGTTCAGGGCAGAATTCAACATCATCCAAGGAAGGTTAATCCTTGAACTAATTGGAGTTTTTCCCTTTTCTTGACCACCATTCTCCTCAGAAATCCATTCATTCTTTTCTTCTCCCCCTAATGCCTTCTTTCCTCAGCCTCCACAATCCCACAAACCTTCCCTAAACGTACAGGAACTTGGCGGCATCGTGTTCTCTGTGGCACGGTGCCTCCTGGAGTCATGCAGCTAAGGGTCCCTACTGGGGAGCAATGAAGCCTCTATAGGACACACTAGGGCCCGCCTGATACCCTGTAGAGGGGGAAGATATGGTAAAAAACCCAATAAGGGCTTCCCAGTTCAATGGAAGTACAATCTAAAACCCTCGTTTGAAAAAAGCCAATATACTTTTATACATGTTTTTAATGGTTCTAAAGGCCGGAGATGGTACAAGTTTGTCTCATTCCGTCCTCTCCTTTCCTCACCTCCTTTCTAAAGTTCCAAGTGCCACGACCCTGTCACTGCTTATTCCTGCCTATTCCAGTTTTCACCTTCAACCTCTGCAGTGCATCCCATTCTATAATGTGGTCTTGGTACCTATAAAGAAGGGAGCTGGTCTACTTCAGTAGACATGGGATGGGCTTCAGCTCCAGTGTCTTAGGGCTAAATTATCTCAGGGCCCATGGACAGAAAAGAATTGAGACCACAGGCAGGCTGAATGTTAGTGATGAGGAGGTAGGAAACCTGGCAATGGTAATTTCTGAATCCATCTTTCTAAGTCATATCCAGCTTGCTTGTGTGTTTAGTGCCTTCTTTAACACTTACTTTGAATGCCTCCAAAAAGAGCCTTGAGACGCTATGGAAATTACAATGTGGTCTGTAATGGAGAGGAAAAATCATTTTGCTTTTCTCATGCTCTTCCCATTTGCAAAATACAAGTGAACATTCAATGGATTATTTTATGAAGTATTGTGTCTTTATTATTTTATCAACTAAACTTCTATCAATTTTATCACTTGAACAATTAAACTACTATTACAAAGTCAACGACAGGGCCATGGTCAATTCAAGCAAAATGAGAGATTGTAACATGCAAGCAGGACACATATCCTTCTACGTCTCTCCGCCATCTTCTAATTGCTCATGAAGACATCAATTTTAGTGCTTTGTGAGGTTAGGGGAAAACAAAGTGGACATGTGTGTATTGGCTACATTTCAATACGCTATTTCCCTCAAACTTTGGAAAATCTAAACAAGTACAAATTGTCTTGCAATCTACAAACACTTTCAAAAGCAATGTGGCATGGAGAGATAACAACTTCAATTAGAAAGCTACCTCCAGAGTCAGACAGAATGGCTCTCCGGAAATGTTTGACTATCCGTGCATCCAGAGTGCATCTGGAGTAAGTAAGAAGGGTTCAAGAAAAGAAATCGGGGGATATTGACAGAGTATATGAAGGGAGACTGAGGGAGAAGGCTAGATTTGCTTCAAAATCCCATTTACACAGATTAAATGATATATAAATCCAAGTCTCAGGTTTTTAAAATGGTGTTTCTTATAGTCTACTGATGATTAGCAGTCCACAGAAAAACATGAAATATTGAAATAAGTAACTATGCTTTCCATGTCTAATTTGTGGGGGAGAAGAGAAGGCTGCCCACTAGTCAGTTCCTGGGAGAAGCAAGCAGGTGTGCCAGAAAGTGGCCTTCTAGCTCCAGTATCAGGGACATGGACAGCATCAATGGGCACATTTCTCAGAGGTAATGGAGAGCATCAGACAACCCTGTGAATTAATTAAGTGGAGGCTGGTGAAGAGCGCCACTTTATTTAACTTCAATAATTTTCCTTCATTTGGAGGATTCACAGGATGTCCCTCAGACACCAGATGTCAAGACAAGTGTTACAAGTCTTGGCGATATTAATTGTCCCACCACCACCACCACCACCGTCCTCTCACCACCGTCATCTGTGACTTCAAGCCCACACGATGACTCTTTCCCTACCTTAGTCTCTTCGATGCCAGCGAAGACCTTCATCTTACCTCCACATGGGAGCTTGCATGGCTCCCCTTACAAGACCTAAACATTGAAATTCTCTTCATCCATCCTACTTTTTCATTTCTGCCTGCTTTCCACCTTCATGAAGACACCACACTGCCCTCTGTCTCCTTCCTATCTTCTCTGACTCTTCTTTTCTCATTCCATTCTCTGGCTCTTCCTCCTCCTCCTGATCCCAAGAATGAAGGGTCACTGGATTCTTCCCTCCCTCCTCTCCTCCTGCTATAACGTCTTCTCTCCTCAGATGAGCTCATCCTTTTCTCCCAGTTTTGTGAATGTGGCAGCCGAGATTATTTCTCCTATTCACTGCTGCTCTCCCCGCTAGAGTATCATATTTTCCACTATTGGTTTTCTCAGAGTGGCTATACCAAAGGTTCAAAATCAGCTTCTCAAAGACTAAACTCATCAGTCTTAGCTCCTAAGCCTACTCTTTCTCACAACATCCCTCCTAAAAACAGTAATCATTTATTGAGCACTTACCACGTGGCGGGCACTGCTCTAAGTAACTTATGTGAGATATTACATTGAATCCTCACAACAGGTCCAAGAAGAAGATACTGCTGTTTCCCTAATTTTACAGATAAGCAAACTGAGACACACGGAGAGGCTGTTTACAATTAAATAACTACTGAAAGTCAAGGCTAGGACTGGAATCGAGGCAGGCTAGCCCCAGAACCAAACACTTAACCACTAGGCTGCACTACACCTCCTTAACCAGATTTCCATTCCTACACTCGTCTTCAACTCTCCAGTCTCTTGTCCAACCAAATGCTGCTGGTTTTCTCTCTGCACAGCCCCTCCCTTCTGCTGGCTGTCCTTCTCCCCTGTCCTCATCACTCTTAGCCAGACCAGTTGTACTGACTTCCAGTTCTCCCCTACTCATCCTCTCTCTAGGCCCACTCTGCTGGAATTTTATTTTCAGAAAAAGGAAAACCCTATTTTCATAGGGTTTTTTCTTACAGATATAAAAACAACACATACTCATTGCATCACAATCAGAAGATTAAAACAAACATATACAAAAGAAACTGAAAACCCAAATCACAATTTTTCCTCTCTGGAGCAAAGTGTTGCTAGCATATCAGTGTTTATTCCAGATATTTTTCTCTTTCTATGCAGACACACAGACACATAACTTTTTAAAATTAAAAAATTGGATCATATTTACTTATTGCATTTTAATTTTTTTCATTGACAACAGTAGGTATTATTAGCCTTTTTGATACTTGCCAATCTTAAAGGCAAATATCAATGTATTTGTATTATGAATGTACAAGTTTGCATTTTTCTAATTACTAGTGAATCTGAATATTTTTCATAGGTTTAATGGATATCTCATTCTTTCTCATGTCATCTCTGTCCATACTTTTTAGTAGGTTATTAGACTCTTTCTTACTGATTTCCATGAGCTCTTTACATAGTAAACATATTAATCCTTTGCTTACCGTGTATATTGCAGAAATTTTTCCCAGAGTTGTTCATCTTTTCAGTTTTGTTTATGTTAGAGCTTTTGCTTTTTTGCTTTTTTGTTATTTTGATTTGCCATACAAAAGTTTTAAACTTTTATGTAATCATATAAACAATTTTTTTCCTTTATGCTTTCCATCTCTGGTGTTCTGTGGCCAGATTACTGTTTCTAATGCTCAGCTCTGGTCTCCCAACCTCTGTAATGATTAGTGGCCCCCACAGCCTCTAGAAGCCCAAACTCCTCAGCCAGTAGATAGGTACTGTCCCTTGGTCAGGTCACAGCTCATCTTGTTTCTGGCTCCTTTCTTTTCTACAATTTATACTCCATTCGATCACAATAAATTGCTATTCTGAAAATCTGTCCCATATTTCCACACTATTAGAAATTACAAGAAAAAATATTAACAGATTTTAATACTGAATAGAGAAAGTCATTAAAATAGATTGATCCAATATTCTTGAAATTGAATCTTGGAGATAATAATTTTTCAAAGTAGAGATGGAATACACAGGACCCTGCTTCAGGATTCCCGTGTGTTGGGAGAAGGGAAGCTGAGGATGAGTAAGGGCACATGGTGCAGGTTAGGATATTCCGTTGCAATCTAAATGCATTCAAGTGACATGACTCAGACCATGGAGGCTGCTGCGTACGTTCCTCTTGGTTATCTGCTACGTGAGCTGACTAGTTACCTAAAGTTTACCCAGAGCTTTTCCTATCCAGAACTCCCAACCCCTCTGTTCACACTGTTCTCTCTATCTGGAATGCCTTCTCTCAAATTCCTTCTGGTCCCTCCTCATCTTGTCTGATACCAATCTTCGGAGTCTGGGCTCAAGAGCAATCTCCATTTTTGATGCCCAAGCAAGAAGCAAGTCAACACTTGCTTGTTATAGTTTGCAATGCTTCATTACTCTCTCATGTCACTCATCCCATTCTCTCTTGCCTCATGATTATCTGAGTGCACTATCTCCTTACCATATTGTAAATTCCTTGAGGGCGGAGATCACATCTCACCTTGGAGCACTCCCCCAGTACCACACAGGGGCACTAGGTAGTTCTCAGTAAGTTTTCTAAATAAAGGAATCACCATTAGGACTGGTTAATGTTACATCATTGAAGGCATCTGAGAAACTCCATGGAGGGCCACACTAGGATTGGGAACAGATCTGAGATCATTAGACTAGGTGTTCCTTTTGATGCTTAGCAGCTCTGCCCTATCAGCTCCACATCCACTTCAGTATTAGAATCTCGGCCAAGTCAACATTCCTGAGACCTAGTATTTGCTCTGGAACATCCACTGAGCTACCTAGGACATGTGGCTAGAACTTCAGTTCCTTCCAGCTGGTCCCTCCACTCCTGCAGAAACAACACAGCTAAGTTTCTAGAGCATCCCAATACAAGATAAGGCTGCGGGAGTCAAGGTTCACAGAAGTACAATTCACTAAAACATGACCTAATTTACAGCAGTCGATTGTGCTCAAACAGAGGCTCAACGCAAAGGGACTGAACATTGAGAGAGACAAAGAGTGTCATACCTGGATGTTAACATCTGCCCCGTTGTTCACTAGCAGTTCAAGACACAAAGCACCGTGTGTGGACGCAGCAGCAAAATGCAAAGGGGTGAACCCGCTGTTGTTGGGCTGGTTCACGTTAGCACCGTAGTCGGTCAGCTCGTTGACCACGGCATCCTGCCCATTGTAGCAGGCCAGGTGAAGCGCCGTGTTTCCATACACATTGATTTCATCGATCTGTAAGTAAGTCCAACATAGGGCCATTAAAATCACTGAAGCCAATTTACCTCACTTTTCACAAAAAGCCTAATGGCTGAGCCAGAAAAAGGAAACATCTATCTGCCAACGTAATTACTCAGAGCTTACTCTTGCCCCAGCGGTCACCTGGGAATGCTTGTCGCCCAGAGGTAAAGATCAGCAAAAAGTGAATGTGACAAAAAGTGAACCGGGAGGAAGAGTGAGGGTCTCCAGTCGTGGAGAGGCATTTTCGGCTAGGAAAGGGGAAAAAGTAAAAGGCCAGGCTGCCTAAAATGCCAGAGGCGATCTGAATCAGGGGAGTGAGAAAAGAGCCCCGAGGGAGGTTCTGTGGAGCCCAGACTCAGAAGTTGGGCTCAGAAGCCGCTCTGGGCTTCTCTCTGTGGTTGGACACCTCACAAGGCCACTTTCCAGGAGCAGAGCCAAGAAGCCGTCCTGGGCATCAGCACATGGCTCTCTCTTGCTTTCCCAGGCCTGTCCCGGCTGCTGGGTTTCACCACCATGGTCTCAGGATGGCAACTTGGTTTTTCCTCTCGTCCAGGGACACAGATGGTCCAGAGCCTCACCACTGCCCCTGGTCTGCCAACTGAAGGAGAGCGGGGTCAGGCTGATTCCTCCAGCTCAGCACTGGACACTTCTGCTGTTTGTCGCGGCCATTCATTCATTTCTGCTTGTAAGCCACAATTTAGAAGGCTAGATTCCAGAGATGGGATGAAGAACTCTAGCCAGTCTTCTAAAAATGACTGGTTAATATGTATTATGTATAATATATATGTTTAAATATTTCTCTATGCTGATATAGAAGGTTAGTCTGTTTCTGGTTTTCCACTACTTAAATATATGCCCCCATTGCCCTTCATCAGTTGCCCACGTAAACCCAAAAAGACAGGATGCTAGGAAATGAGGGATTTTTTCCTCTTGAGTTAAAAATGCAAACAGGATTTCATTTCAGAATAACAGAAAACCCACAGTCACACCATGGGGTGATGCATTATCCCCGGCTCACCTCCACCCCCAGATTCAGGAGATGCTTGACCACGTTGATCTGCCCGTTGGAAGCTGCAGCGTGCAGTGGGGTGTAACCCTTCTTATCTTTACACGTCACTTCTGCGCCATGGGTAATGAGCAATGCCACCACGTCCAGGTGGCCTTTACAAACAAAGCAGCAGAAAACATCGTTAACCTTTATAGGACAATTTGACGATTCATTCCACCTAAATTATCACTGTTAGCTTTTACTGCCACCAGCATTTTGCTGAGCTGTTTATAAAAAGCTGGTTCATGGTAAACATTCAACAAATATTTAGGGAGCCCCACTATGTGTCAGACTTTATGTCAATTCTGTGGGGAAAAAAAGATGATTCATATGGAGGCCTTCTCTTCAAGGCCATGTGGCGGAAGTGACACTGTTCACAAGTGAATACTAACAAGGTCTGTGCTGACATGCTAGTACCACAGCCCCCCAAAAATATGTTAAAATGGAAGCAATGCTTTTGAAATCAGTTGCCATTCCTCACTGAAAAGTCTAACCATGACAATTTGTTTGGAAAACTAATGAAAGGAGAAAGATCAATTAATCAGAATGACTCCAGATTATCGTTAAACCGAATGAAATTGCTGCTGTTTGACCATTTTTTAATGCACAAAAATGACAATTTCAGGGGTCGGCCCCGTGGCCGAGTGGTTAAGTTTGCCTGCTCCGCTGTGGTGACCCAGGGTTTCGCCAGCTTGAATTCTGGGCGTGGACATGGCACCGCTCATCAGGCCATGCTGAGGCGGCGCCCCACATGCCACAACTAGAAGGACCCACAACTAAGAATATACAACTATGTACCAGGGGGCTTTGGGGAGAAAAAGGAAAAAATAAAATCTTTAAAAAAAAATGACCATTTCAACTTAAAAGCATTCTTGTGAATTACCAGCTAAACAGAAAACCCTTCTAGTTTCAAGTCCTGTTGGCATATTTTCCTTTGTTCCCTATCTCACTAAACATAGTCTGAAAAACGTATTTGACCTTTATTTTGTGACTGAAGATTGTTCGATGCTTCAGGTCATACCTCTAAATAAACACAGTTCATAATTGAAGGGTAGAAGATAAGTACTGACTCCAGTATAAAATGCGTGTGCGCACTGTGTGTAGTGTGTGTATGGGAGAGAGAAAGGTGTGTGTGTGTTTGTGAGAGAGAGAGATGTGTGTGTGGTGGGGAGAGTGTGTGAGTGACAGAGATGTGTGTGAAAGAGAGATGTGTGTGTGTGGGAGAGATGTGTGGGGCGGGGGAGAGAGTGAGGTGTGTGTGGGAGAAAGAGAGAGATGGGTGTCAGAGAGAGAGGGGTGTGTGTGTGGGAGAGAATGTGTGTGTGAGAGAGGGGTGTGTGCGTATGCAAGCGAGAGAGAGAGGGATGAATGTGTGTCGGTGTGTGTGAGACAGAGACAGAGACAGAGTTTGGGCTTGGCTTTCTTTAATTAAAATTTGACTCTTTTCCCCCAAGATTTATATATAGAAAAAATTATTTTCAATTCTGAGTGGTGCTATCTTAAACTTAAGTGGTGCTATCTTTTCTCCCCATTTTGTCCTTTATTTCCTAAAGATGGTTATCTATATATTTGTTCCTATTTGTATCCTGATGACACACAAAATAATGACTTTACTTCTTTAAAGCAAGTCTACACAAATGTTTTAACTGTACATCAGCAAAGAACAAACTTGGAACCCCAGGCTCTCTGAGTCCCGTCTCACACCAGCGTAGTGTGTGCTCTGCCTAAACACGGATCTGGCAAACGTTCGCTGGCTCCAGTCCTACAGGTACCAGGCAGCCATCCATTCTGCCTCAGTCAACTCAAAAGTCACGTCCCCTTAAAAAATGATAATGCTTGCAAAAATCTTAGGATTCTGGTTGTTTAAACCAAGAGAATTATTCATACCCATCTCTAGCCACATCATTTATTTCATCCCTGCCCCAGCCCACTCTCTTTTTCCTCCCTACAATTGCTATTGTTTTTTTATGATGATAAAAGGCATGAGTGCTTGCTAAAAAGGATTCAGAAAAGGCAAAAAGGTGTTAAAAGGAAACCCAAACCATCCCCAACCCCCAATCCCCAGAGATAATTAGTCAGCATCTCAGTGTATAATATATCCGAGATTGCTTTTATTATATAGATTTTTTCAACAAAAATGAGGATTATCTTATTCATATGGTGTTATGCTCTGTTTTCATTTAACGTATCACAGAATCTTTCTATGTTCATAAATACTAATGACATCATCACTGGAATTACTGCACAGTGTCCCATTGTGTAGATCTTCCATAATTTACCAACACAATCTCCTGTGGATGGGCATTCAGGTTGTTTATAACTCGGTGCTGATAGAATCCTGTCTACTTTTCTAGCTGCAGGATGTTCTCCAATTAGAAACACAAAGGAAGGATCTTAGCTCTTCACTTCCCACAAGTCTACACTGAGAATAAACTCTGTGAGGTCTATCATTTGGCCATGGTATTTGTGCCAATAAAAGTTAAAAGAGAAAAACGTAGAAATGTGACGTCTTCTTTCATCTCCTGGACCCGAGTTGGCAACTCAAGGACTGCAAGTCCCAGTTTATTGGCAGTGAAACAGCACAGCATCCACAGTGACTCTGGTCTCCTCAACCTACATCATAACTACATAACAGTCAAGGGGTTGTCCTTTCTTCCTTCCTTTTTGTTTCTTTCAAAAATATTTATAAATAAGAAGACAAATGGGATTCATGTCCTTGCCTGGCTAGCCAATCCTCTTTCTTTGTAAACAACTTTTTTTGCCCCCATAACAAGTTAAAATAAGCACAATTTGTGCAGCTTTCCAATCCAGACTGAAACACATTCAACAAGATGCAGGTCATGATTCATCCCTCCTTCTCTTTGTAGGATTAATAAATCTCTGACAAGGCAATCGCCCAACTAGAGTGCTCCATGCATGCCAGTAAAATGGACCAAATCTTAATTCAAATGAAACCCAAGGTTGAAAAGAAGTTAGACTCGCCCAAGAGAAAACCCACATGGTCAAGGAGAGATCCACGGCCTCTTCAGTTAAGTTTATCCGTACTTTGCTTTCCATTCATGGAATCCTTACCCATATACGCTGCCCAGTGCAGAGCACGCCGGTCCTTCTTGTCGAATGCATTGATGTTTGCCCCTTTGGCCAAGAGTAAATTGACCATCTGAAAGATAACCAACAATGGAACCAAGTGTACACTCTGTAATGGTGAGGGCTGCTTACCACCTGCAGGTGATCTGAGCCAAATGAACGTCAAATCTAAAGGCAAGTCAGAGATCTGGGTTCAAATAGATGAGGAAGACGACGTCACAGCCATCTCTGTGACATGTGTGTCAGAGGAAAAGACTGAAGTGATGGCTCCTTTTTCAATTCACTGTGGCTCTAAATTTAAAAATAAGTGTGATTGCCTAAGGGTTGCTGTACAAATATTATCATCATATTCTCTAAAAGTCTCAGCAAGGCTCCACTTGGGGCCAAGAGGGTCTGCAGCAAGGATTCTTGTTCCCAGTGACGAGGACACCCACCTCCACGTGGCCATTCAGAGCGGCGTGGTGCAAGGCCGTGCGTCCCCCTCGGTCGGAGACGTTGACGCTGCTCAGCAAGGGAATGATCACTTCCGCACACTTGACGGCCTTATTGGCTGCTGCCACGTGCAGGGGGGTCTGCCAGTTCTTGTCCCTCGCATTGACATCAGCCGAGTGCTTAATCAACACTTGCACTGCTTCCTACAGCAAAAGCAGAGGTTGCAGGGGTCACTGAGAAATGCTCAATCAACACTTACTGGAAGATGCTTGACCAGCCCCTGGAACTACGGAAACGGAAGGCTCCCTGCCCTCAGAGGCTGGCTCAAGAACAAGATGTATGTTCTTCTACAAGCAAGGTAACGTACGATAGAGATCAAAAGGGTAGCACAGGTTAAAGCAGATTCGCTTTCCCTTTCTCGGTTAGGCCAAGAGCCCTGGCACATCTCCAAAACCAAGTCAACCTTCTAAGTATAAGGTTTCTTTATAAGGTATAAAATATCCTTAGGCCAGATGAGAGCACTCATGTGCAGGTGTGCACACCAGGGTAAAATACCCAGAAGCCAAAAGGCCCACAAAGGTCATCTAAGGTTGGAGGTGGTTGTCGATAAACCTCCATCTTCCAAAGCCAAAAGCCTCAAAGCCCTTCAGACATTCTTGGATCAATTTATAAACCTTTGGTTCTCTCAGCCAGCATCTTCACCCTCACTGTGCGATCAATAAGCAGTCAAGGGAAGAGGATGACTGTTACTACGTCAGCTTGAAGCTACAAAATTGTTCCGTCTTTTCCCAGCCTTTTCCAAGTTATAATGGGGTAACTTCTTTTCTACTGTTGAGTTTCTTCACCTTTACAGAGTCTCTCACTTTTTAGTTTCCTTTTATTGCCCTAATCAGCTTATCAGCCTCTTACACTATAACTCTCAACTTGGCTGTGCAATGGAATTGCCTGGGGAGCTCTTAAAAATGCAGATGCCTGGGGCTAGCCCCGTGGCTGAGTGGTTAAACTTCCTCAAAGTTCCTCGCGCTCCAATACGTGGCCTGGGTTCGTGGGTTCGGATCCCGGGTGCGGGCCTACTTCATTCATCACTTATGCTGTGGAGGCATTCCGCACACAAAGTAGAGGAAGACAGGCACAGATGTTAGCTCAGGGCTAATCTTCCTTGAGCGAAAAAAAAAAAAAAAGGAAGATTGGCAATGGACGTTAGCTCAGGGTGAATCTTCCTCACCAAAAAGAAAAAAAAATGCAGACGCCTGGTCCCACCCTAGAGATTCTAACTGGCCTCAGAATTTTTGTAAAACTCCCTGGGGACTTTGTTGTACAGTCAGGAATAAGAACATTCTTCTGTTCAGTCAAGTGAATGATATAGCTTCTCTCAAGAAGGGAATGGCTGGGGCCAGCCTGGTGGAGCAGCGGTTAAGTTCGCATGTTCCGCTTCGGCGGCCAGGAGTTCGCCGGTTCAGATCCCGGATGCGGACTTACACACTGCTTGTCAAGCCATGCTGTAGCAAGCGTCCCACATACGAAGTAGAGGAAGATGCGCATGGATGTTAACTCAGGGCCAGTCTTCCTTAGCAAAAAGAGGAGGACTGGTGGCAGATGTTAGCTCAGGGCTAATCTTCCTCAAAAAAAAAAAAAGAGAAGGGAATGGCTGCCTGTTGTTTCCCTTTACTTCTAGACATGTTCCTGGACCAGTTAGTGGGGCTCCTTTATGGACATCTTGTCAATGTGGCATCAATGAGCCAATGAAAAGCATCAGTACCACACTCCTACCACCCTTCATGGACCAAGAACCCTGCCTTGTCCACCTTCATCCCCACAGGCCTGGACTGTCCAATCTACTTTATTATGCAGGTAAAGAAAAGTGCCCCCAGATAGTAGATGATTTGAACTCACAAAATTCACACTTTTATCAGGGACATAAATGATGAAATAAAAAGAATGCTCCATGAATCAGTAGTAGCATCATATTGAGATGAATGGCTAACTTGGACAGTAGAATGAGAGCAAAAAGAAATTAACTTTGTAAATTAGAGAATACAGTTTAAATAAATGGTGTACTCCATTTAGATGCTATAAATAAAGGGCAAGAAATTGATAGGGCCAACCAAACAAACAATTTGTTGGGATTACCAAAGAGGAAAAAAAAAGATATATGCCACCCACCCTCAGCAAGACTGCCAATAAAGTAATGATTACTAAACATTCCTTGGCCCATTTCAGAGTGAAATGTGTACATGTGTTATTAATGCCCAGCTACTGTGTGGGAAACAAAGCTAGAACTATGGAAGATTGAAAGAAACATTAGCCAGGCTCTATCTCAAAACTAGTGGGCTGAACAAAAACTAAACAAAAGAAAAGTTAAATCACAATATAAGCGCTAAGATTTAAATAAGAAAAAATAGTATTTTTATCAACTTTGGTCTCAAACTTTGTGAGCTTTATGTAGATGCATAGATAATCCACTGTGATGCGGGAAGAAAATATTGGAACCTCCCCTTATATTTATTTTCCCTAAAAAGGAAAGTGTTTTAGCCGGTATTTAACTTCTGGGTTGGCATTGTGCCCTCAGTCAGCTCCAGAGAGGACCCTGCCTCAGGGAAGAGCAGAGTCCACCTCGCAGAGTGGCTGGGGCTTGCCCTCGCCATTCATTCGCTTTGAGTGCGCTGAAATGTACAGAGATGGGCTTGCCAAGTCGAGTTACACATTGTAATATGTACCCTTAAACTAAAAACATCCTAAAATGGACAAGATTTATGCAAGGAACCCACAGATTAAAGATGATAATACCAATGCAAGTACAAATAACGTGGAAGTCACAGAGCTGACACTTCTACTCCCGCAAAAGCTTTCTATCACCTACATTACAAGGTAAAAATAATGACAGATTTAATCAGATCTGACAAGAGCTTGGCCAAAACAGAGAAAAATCATCAGAAGTCTATTATCTACATGGTTATGGAAGACCATGATAAATGGAAAGCCTCACCCTAAATAATTGCGCCTTGAAATATTAGCTAATGATAGTAGGTCCTATACTACATAACTTACACATAAAATGAGATGCATATTTTGAAGATGGATGCTGAAAGTTTTGCAGATATATGGACAAAAAAGTTGGAGATAACCGTCTCAAAACAATACTATACAAAAATGGGATAGCATCCTTTTCACACATTCACAGCAAACAATACATTCTGACACTGCCATATCTTTGCCTTGTGTGTTATTTTATTGTACTTATGCAGATTCTTGCTTTGCAATAAATATTATGTAAATTCAGGATTAATGAACAAAACAGAAAATTTGTGGGAACATTTCACAAATTTTTACAGTTTGGAGATAAGACCAATGAATTCATGAGAAATTTGTTTTTTAAAGGTGACAATGTGATTACTATTAGAATAACTCAGACTAGGTGAATGAGATATTACCTAGGAGAGGCCCCATCTTTAAATGAATATTTAGGGATGATTTGCATTTCACACAAAGCAACAAGTTAAGCAAAGAAAATATATATTTACTTGCCAGTTATAGTTTACAGATAAATAAGTGTTTTTAGAGTTGGGGGGGACCTGTATTCTTAAATAGGTAATACTTCTAAAAATATTTTAGTCACAGCTGAATTTTGGTCTGTTTTGTAAAGTTTTATTGGGGCAGAGCCTCATTCATTTGTTTACGTATTATCTATGGCTGCTTTCGAATTATAACAGCAGAGGTAAATATCTGCGACAGAGACCATATGTAGCCATCAAAGCCTAGAATATTTACTATCTGGCTCTTTATGGAAAAAGTTTGCAGACCCCCTGGTCTAGCTCCTTGTTGGAATTACCACAAACTGCAAATTACCAAGTCTGGTTAAAATAAAATTTTGTTATATTTACCAGTATGAAAAAATACGGTTTTAAACCCAAATAGTCTTCTGAGGGTAGGCGGCAGGTCCTGTTAAGAGAGTCAGAGGCCGCTGTGTTCAGCCCTTACTATGCAGTGGGGGCTCCATAGGGAATTTGGGAGGGGGAGGGCCAGAGCTCGGCAGGAAGGAAGAGGCGAGGACAGAGAGAGAGGAGAGAGGACGGGGCCCTGCACCCCAGGGCAGAGGTGTGCCTCTGGGTGGGAGGAGTCAGCAGGCTAAGGGAGAGGAGGGGAGAGCTGACTTATAAACCAAGCCAATTAATTTATGGAATTAATGATTTTTGTAATCAAAAGGAGTCTCTCTTTTCCTGTATCACACATCGGCTAAAAAGTTAATATCTGGGAGTTTGCCCTGACAAAAATTTATAAGGTAAAAAAGAAACTAATGTGAAAGAAGGGAAGCTGAACACTCTCTGAATCAAGAAAAGATACTTAAACAGAACTTCTCCAATTGGGGGAGGAGGGATGCAAAATGGGTGAAGGGAGTCAAAAGGTGCAAACTTCCAGTTAGGAAATAAATAAGCCATGAGGGTGTAATGTACAGCCCAGCGACGCTAGTTAGTAATACTGTATTGCATATTTGAAAGTTGCTAAGAGAGTAATCTTAGAAGTTCTCATCACAAGAAAAAGACATTCTGTACCCATGTATGGTGATGGATGTTAACCAGACTTCGTGTGGGAATCATTTTGCAATATATAAATATCGAATCATTATGTCGTACACCTGAAACTAACATAATGTTGTATGTCAATTTACCTCAATAAAAAATGAAAAAAATGTAAAAACAACGCTTCTTAAACTATCTGCAGTGAAGGACCAGTTTTTTAAAAATTATTATTTCAAATCCATCATGAGCCAATGCTTTTGTAAATACAATAAAAAGTAAATAGTAGAATAACAAAATGAAAAAAACAATGACAAATGATAAACTCAATTATTCTATGATTAAATTTCGCAGGCATGAAATGACTCTATCAAATTGCTCAAAAGGTTACTGAGGGTTACTGACTGTTCTCTCACCATGACAGGTACGACAAAAGCTCCCGGGCTCAGGCCAGCACACAGGCCACACCAGGAGCAGCGCTCCTTCAAAGCCTTTGCTTCTTTTTTTTTTGAGGAAGCTTAGCCCTGAGCTATCACCAATCCTCCTCTTTTTGCTGAGGAAAACTGGCCCTGAGCTAACATCCATGCCCATCTTCCTCCACTTTATATGTGGGATGCCTACCACAGCGTGGCTTTTGCCAAGTGGTGCCATGTCCGCACCTGGGATCTGAACCGGTGAACCCCAGGCTGCAGACAAGCGGAACGTGCGAACTTAACCGCTGCGCCTCTGGGCCGGCCCCAAAGCCTTTGCTTCTTTTTGAAGGAACAAGCACATGTGAGGAGTCCGGCATTTCTCCTGCATGGAGGAATCAGCCGAATCCACGAGGTCTCAGGACTGCAGGTGCTGCTGTCCCTACCCTGCGTAGGAGGCTGCCCTACAGGACACACAGAAGCAACAGGCGGAGGGAGGAACTGTCACGGGATGTCACACAGGAGGGAACTGGAGATGGCATTTGAAGTCACTGTATTTGTACTTATGACTTTTTCTCTTTACAAAAGGCCACTCCGACTCTGCAAGAAGAAGTAGAAACACATACTGTGGCGCATGGAAAAGATGAGAAGAAAGACGAAGCATGTGTCTTAAAAACTGTCGCCTCTAATGTTTGTTTTTTTACTCCCAATGTGCCTTGAATTTAAGTCTCATATACTGTTCGTGGAAAAGTAATTGTGGATGACTATCCATAGTCCTTGCGGGCAGAAGAAATGTCAAATTTTATAAACTGCAAGTTGCTTTAGACCAGGTCTGAGTCTTATAGAATTTTCTGCACTCTCCACAAAGCCTGGCAGGTGCCTTGCACGTAGCATACATTCAACAAATTTGGGTAGAGTAAATACATTGCTATAAGGATTAGCACTCTCTCTAAGTATAATATGCAAGTGTCAACAGGACATTTACTGTGGGCTGACGTCCCTGAGGCTGCCCTCAAGACCTGGAGGCATTTACACTGTTACTGTAATTATTTGAGGCTTTTATTCTGTATGGATTATAGCAATTTCACATTCTATAAGAATTGTATAAATTGGTGCCCAACCAATTTGTCCAATTAATCGGATTTTTTTCTCTAAACATACTCATTATTAAACTAAACTCCCCCTTTATTATTTCAACTAATATTAGAGAACAATTATTCTAAGAACTAGTAGTACAAAAGGGGCTCCCTGGAGACTTGGGGATATGAAAGAATTCCAAGGAAACCATTCAAGAAGCGCTGGATTTACATACGGGGAAGGCAGAGACGAAAGCATGCCCGGTCTCCCGCCTCAGCTCTCACAGTGTGCTACGTGGACCACCGGCATCAGAAGCTCCTTCTTAAAATGCAGATTTCTGGGCCCAGCCACAGGCTTCATCAGAATCCCCGGGGGCGGGGTGCTAGCACGGGCACTTTTCCGAGCACCCCAGATGATGAGCTGCACACGGAATCTGAGAACACTCGTCCGCCTTCTCACGAGCAGGTTATCAAACGCTACTTGCTTCCCATCCCAGGTACACCCTGTGTTCTACACACAAACATCTTTTTATAACCATAAAGACAGTTTAAAGAAAGCATTAACATTCTAGTCTTCCACATAATTCTTCCAATTCTCCTGTCTACCAGCATTTAGCCCACAACAATGAAAAATTTTTTTAGAGAAAAGGGTAAAACAGGCATTTTTAAAGTTTAAGCTATCAAATAAAATGCTTCTCTCTCTCAGCTCTGAGAAACATCTCTATACCCGTTGGGACTTCTGTCTGCAAAGATGCCAAAAACAGATCCATTTGATCGGTTGGAACAGTATCCATAGGGTGTTCTTGTGATTCGAGGGAAGCTGGGGAGCACAGTGGTTAGCGAGCAGGTTCTCTAGTCACACTCTCCCCTGCTTGCTGGCTGTGGCGGCTCAGACTCCTTCCTTACCTTCTCTGAGATCACGGTTCCTAAATTAGGATTAGGAACAGTGTCAATCTCAAAGGGTGGCTCAGAGGCTAAAATGGAATAAAGCACAGCAAGCACTTAGCATACTGCCCAGCACAGAGTCAGGGCTCAATAAGTGTTCATAGTGACAAAACATATATGGAGACAACACCCTCAATTCTGTACCCTAAAGACAGGACACAATCATTTTCACTTTTCTAACCAAAAGACGGCCTCTAGAACAGGGAAGTGAAAAGTTCAGCCATTTGCCTCTGGTGCCACTCAGCTCATTACAGAAGAAAAGGCGTGAGTGAAGGCCAGCTGCCTTTGGACACAGGCCACAGCGGGCTATGCGCCTGGTTGTCTGTCCTAAACACTACGTCCTAGAAGCCACACTTCGTACCCCTTCAAGGTCCCCAAAGCACACTTAACAGTGCCTTCCACTGAGTGGCTTTCAGTAAACGTGTGTTCAACTCTCCAGGCGTGTATGCCTTTAATTCCTTTTCCCTACAGCTACTCTTTTCCAAGAAAGAAAAACACAAAAGCTGCAAGAATAAGCTAAGTAGGAGAACGATCCGAAATAATTCACAACACTTCAGAAAATTCCTCCTGGCAGCCCTGAATCTTGCTCATCTTTGTTAGCCAGCATTACAAAACATGTTTCCCTCATATTTTGGTAAGAGACTATCTTCATTTCTTCACAGCCGTGGGAGTAGCTGGAGAAAGAGGAGGATGAGTGAAGCCCTAAGGGGGTCAATAAGGAGACAGTGCTGTTTGGTCCAATTATTTGTTTGGCTGTTTCCTCCCTGGGAATTCCACACGTCGGGTGGAGAGGGGAGGAGGATGCAAGATTGGGCCTAGCGGGGCCCACAACACAGCCTGGTGAGTACCAAACAAGTCTTGAAGGTTTATCTCTGCAACCCAACCTATGCTGAACGATTTTCAAGGGATGTGACCATGTCTTGATCTACGTTCTTGTCTGTGGAGGAGCTTTTACAAAGTCAGGCGTGGGTGGATGTTTAATCAATATTATGATCTGATACTCCTATTGCTATAACAGGCTCAGGAAATGAACTTCGCAATGAATATTATTTTTCCAGGCACAGAAATCTGAACATAAATTTTGCCTGGATGGAAAGAAGGCTCAGAAATTTTGACTTGTACTGATATCTGTGTTGCAATGCAATTTTGAAAGTCGTCCTGATTTTGCGGGTTCTGGTGGCTTAACTGGCTTCTTTTGCCACACTCCCATAAGCAAGCTTCAAGTCAGTTTATCTTCCCTTTCCCCAGCTATTATGGGGGGGAGGGGTGCGGAGGGGGTGGGCATAAAGCAATGGCAATATATTGAAGTCAACAGAAGAAGGAAATCTGAATTTAGGACTTTCACAGCACAGCAATGTGCTTGGAGTTAAGACGCCCACAGTCAGTTCTAACAACAGTTACAGAGACTCCAATTTTCACAAGAAAGTTTCAACTTGCCGTGACAGATATTAACAGGAAGACATACTCTTATGCTGGCTTATATATGACTCTGATTGTTTACAACTCAGGATTGGTTTGCTTTTAATTCCCTCCTAGCAAGAGACACCTGCAAGGGATTTTTTCCCCCAGCAAACCTGCAGAGGGAGCTGGTTTCTTAGAGAAGCAACAAATGCCTTTCTCAGGTACAAAGGTTCATCCATCAGTGGGTTAACTGAATTCAAACACACTAAAGCTATGTAAAGAAGGTGGGCTGGCGGTGGATGGAAAATGGAAGTTTTGAGGATTGAGGCCTTTGCAGCCAGTTGAGCTACACAGGTGGCGAACGCTTGGAAGAAGTCACATGGTACTGAAATCTCTGGTTTTGTGTCTTTCTGTCCACCAGCCGACATGCTTCCCAAGGGCAGAGGAATTATTTGTCTTCTAGCTCCACCGGCAAGCACAGTGCCTGGCATATAGGAAGTGCTTAGTAAATGTTATTTTGAACTAAAAAGACGTGCTTCTTGTTAAAAGAGGAAACAAACCCATATTTTTCAAAATATACTTAAAATAAATTTACCGGGGGCCAGCCTGGTGGCATAGTGGTTAAGTTCACATACTCTGCTTCAGCAGCCCAGGGTTCACACATTTGGATCCTGGGCACGGACCTACACACTGCTCATCAAGCCATGCTGTGGCAGCACCTCACATACAAAACAGAGGAAGACTGGCATGGATGTTAGCTCAGGGACAATCTTCCTCAAGAAAAAGAAGAAGATTGGCAACCGATGTTAGTTTAGGGCCAATCTTCCTCACGAACCAAAAAAAAAAAGTTAAAAAAAGAAAAAGAAGAAAAATAAATTTACTGAAGATCAAGTGGTCTTAAAAGACCAGGAAATAACCCTCTGTGAAGGAGCTATTCTCATGAAGCTGGTGGTACAAACTCAAACAGCCCACTGCACCTGCTTTCTCAGGCAGAATAGTAATGAAATGTGGGACCATGCAAAGATTCTGAATTCCCCAAGGTCTGATCCTGGCAGCTGGGAATCATTGCCTCCCTCATTCCATTTGGGCTGTTCAAAAAGAGAATACAACCAAACTCTTACAAAAACCACTCAAATCACACAGTACGGAAGGAAGGTTATGAGCACTAACCTAACTGTCATCTACCAAGTATACTGTGAAATTTCCAGATAGCTGCCAAAGGGGAAACGCCAATGTTGATGACAGCCATCGACACCTGCGACATCGGTGTACGCATTCTTAGCAACATCTCTTGCTCCTGGGTGTACCCGGAGAACAGCACCTTCTCCAATAGCAGAGGAGAAGCTTCGCTTGGTAAAATCAGCTACAAAGGTGAGTCATCCAATGTCAAGTGCCACCGAGTAGTAGCCCTGGATGGTGGGCATCCTCTCTGACCGGGCTCCAAGGCTCCACTAGGGTTCCCTGCCACTCCCTGCCCCACACTGGTCTTCTCATCTCTTACACTTTCCCTGAACCAGCTGATCCATTTGCCATGGTTTCAATAACCATCCTCTCTGTTCTAAGCTCTAGACCTGTATAAATAATGACAGATAACCTATTAGTCATCTTCACCTAAATTTCCGGCATTCAAAATAAATTATGTCTTGAGCACCTACAATGTACCAGGCTTGGGACACACCAGGGAACAAAACACAGATCCCCGCCCTCATGGAGCTACACTCCAGTGACAGGTCTGCCACACTGGGCACGTTCAAGCAGGACTGATGGGCTCCCCACCCTGCTCCCCTGCCTCTGCCTTCTTAGTCAACGGTGTCGCCATTCACCCTCTGGCTCCCTTTCCACCTCATCCTCACAAGGTTCCAACTCTGTCAGGTTCACACCTAGCTCTGCTGTGACCACTTCCCCCTGCTCAGAGGACACCCAGCCCTCTGCCGTCTACTCAGCCTCTACTATGAGACTTACCTCCCCCTAAATCCTGTGTTCCAGCTACATCCAACTGAACCCGCCATTCGTAGACTTTCAAGCCTCTTGTCCTCTAGCATGTTTATCGTCCTGCCTCAGCCCTCCCTCCTTCTCCTGTCCTGGTAAGTCCCTACCCATCCTCTAAGGACCAGCTCAATGACATCTCTTCTTGGCAGCCTTCCTCTATTCAAGGAGATAGTTACTTGCTGCTTCCTTTAATTCAGTTACGAGACTGCATTAATTTACTTCCCTGGTGGCCTCCCCCTCCAGACTGAGAACTCGCTGAAGTCAAGGATCACATTGTCCATCTTGGAATAGCCCAGTCACCCCCCCATCACCAAGCCTGGCATGGAGGAGTGCTCAAATAAACAGCCATTCAATTTTGGTAACCCTCTTATGTGAGAAGTAAAAGCCTTTTGCTCACCAGTGAGAATCCCTAATTCAGCAAAAAGCATTTTTCTCTTTCTAGGGACTGGAGGTGCTAGATTAAATAAGATAATCACTCACTTCACTTCTGGAAGCAACAGCCCGGTGCAGGGGGGTCAGCCACATGTTGTCCTTGGCGTTTACACGAGCTCCTGGAACCAAACAGCACAGGTTAGAGACACAATGCAGTCGGCATTGCTGGGGGGAGGGGGGGTGGTCCACTGATCTTAAGTCAAATGTTCTATCTCGTGCTCTCATTTGCCTGGTACAAGTACCACATTTTGTTTTGTTTTGTTTTCTTTGCCTCAGACAGGAGGACACACCCAGTACAGCAGAAGGAGCAAGATCTGGGGTCACAAGAATTGGGCAAAGTCCAGATGAGAGATGCAGTGTCTCATTGGGTAGGAGATACAGTTGTAAGAAGGCTGAAATTCTCCAGGACTATGGAAATGTAGGTGCTGAAGAATGAAGAACTTTCAGGTGTGCACGTGTGTGTGTGTATGTTCCCAAATATAATATATATTCCTGAACATAAAATAGGTAATCATATATATTATTTTATTTTTAGTCATTAAGTATATTTATCACACAGGGCACACGATGCCCTTCATGGCAAACTATAAGGGATGAGCAGCTTTCCAACAAATACATATCAAAGGCCAGTTGGATTTCAAACAAATATTGTAAAGTTGAGTTCTGACAAGGTTTGATCTGGGCTGAGGGGATCAGCAGAAATCTGTTTTATCCAAGAATCCCAATGACTTCTCTGGGACTAGTGAGCTATTTCAGCAGCAAGAAGCCAACCTCCATGAACTTTAGGGCAGACACGACATGAAGCGTCTGCAGGTTGCTCACAGCTCCCTCACACTACGGGGTGGTCAGACAGGCTCCCACGCCAGCCAGAACCAGCTCACTTTCAGGGATGCGCCTCATGCTCGACTCTCTGGGAGCCATATCACCATCTGGGAGCAGAAGCTCTGTATGAGAGGGCTCACAGAAGGTTGAGCATGCCCTCCTTCCATGACACCCTCACAATTCTCCAAGAGCGCGAGCCCACTGCGTCTGCAGCTGAACCGCTAAAACACCCAATATGAGCTTCCCTTTTTGGGGGGTTCAGGGTTTTGATCAGTCTTCTGATCAGAGACGGAAAGCTTTATAAAAGGGCTACAAAAGAGGAGGAGGAGAAAATATGTATGCTATCTTCGTAGATACAAGAAGAGGAGCCTATTTTAGCCTTAGGACAACAAGGAAGGCAGCTCATAAGGAAGAATAGTGGAGGGATGAATGAAAGAAACTAGAAAGTGATGCAGAGGAGGGGAGGTGCCCAGGAGGTGCCTCTGGGAC
This sequence comes from Equus quagga, assembly GCF_021613505.1. Taxonomy (NCBI): domain Eukaryota; kingdom Metazoa; phylum Chordata; class Mammalia; order Perissodactyla; family Equidae; genus Equus; species Equus quagga. The sequence continues at coordinate 2,898,971 of NW_025798627.1, read as the reverse complement.
AGAGGCCAAGAAAGCGAGTCAAGTGGAAGCAGAGGCTGACTAATGCCTGCGAGGCAGAGGCCAGCTGACAGCTAAAAAACAGAAACCTTGTAAAAAAAAAAAAAAAAAACAAAAAGGGCAGCAGGAGACTTTTGTGGGCAAAAGGGAGCTAGAAACTTAGTTTAAGCCACCAGCTAAAGGAAATAACAAACCATAGAACTTGGATAATATCTCCTCTTTAACTGAAGAGTAAATACCATCAACAATATTAATTACAGAAAACAAGAACGTAATAATCCCTAAAACAAAGAGGATGTCTTCCCTCCCCCCATTCTGATTTCATTGGTTTGCGATGGAGCCAGGCACAAGTATTTTCAAAAGATCCCCAGGACCCAAGGCTATTGTAACATCTAACATTGTAACTTGTCAATGTTGAGAGCCACTGATAAATTGTTGCCTAGTTTATCAAACTTAAAATTATTTGAATCCTAACGCTACCAACTCCATCCAGGCAGCTTACCTGAGAAGGTTCAAGCCCCTCACATCAATAAGGATCAAATAAAATCAGTTTGGGCATGTTAAGAATCAGAATCTCTATCCCGTAGCAGGAAGCCCTGGGCGAAATGCTCCAAAGTGAAATCAACGAGGTCTTGGAAGCCCAGCGAGACTCATGGGCAGAAGACCCAGATTTGAGTTCTCATTTCAGCACCTACTGGCCATGACCAAGAGCCACTAATCTGTACAATGAGGCTAACAAAAACAACAATAATAATACTTCTCTGCCCACTTCACTGGGTGGTTGGGGCAATCAAGTGAACGTGAAGGTGCTTTGTAAATTGCAAAGCTCTAGAGAAATATGAGCTGTTCTTACTTCTGAATCCCCTCTAATGGCTCATTCACCTCTGAATCTACAACTCAGATTTTTAAGGAAGTGAGAGGCATAGTCCTTGCCCTTCAAAAGAGGGCAAGTCAAATGCAGAGATTTAAGAACACAAAGCCCCAGCCTTGGAGAGTGCACGAACAGGTATCTTTCTAAGAGCGAGAGAGACTCAATTGAGGGCTGGAGAAAAATGGGGAGGAGGAAACCCAGTGTAATTAAGAACAGAAGAAACTGTCAATTTTAAAACAAAATTTCCACTACCAGAAACAAATTTTAGATTTCCTTCCCAAGTCTCAGTTCCAAGAGAATGCCAGATGACTGTCACAAAGCCGAACTTTTTGGTTCAGAAACAAATAGCATTTATCCCCTCAGGCCCATGTATTTCCTCTTCCAACATTCTAGAAGCTATTCAACCCATCTAAAATTATCCATTTTTTTGTGAGGCCTTTACCTGGGTCAAAAAACATGTATATTTTGCCACATTGTGTTTATACCTGCATGTCAGAAGACAGACCTTTTACTCTCTCCAGTAAGGCAAATGCACATTGGATATTTATTTCTAGGCTGTTTCTTTGGCGTTCTTGTCACCAACATCACCCAGCTCTCACACAGTCCTGGAGGACTGGCTTCAGTCTCATTCCCTACTGGTAGGCATGGCTGTTTCCAGGCAACCCTTCAGATTTCCCCGTCCACTTTTAAGAGACTTCCATGTCAGGATGTCAATCAGTCTTCTGAGATGGAGAACGTATGGCCACAAGTCCCTGTGTGCCTGAGTTTGAATTTTCACCTGCTGTCACCCCTTCCTCCAGTATACCTGTAGGAAGGCAGGCCACACGTGTCTGACTTGATACCTGCTATGGGTAGCATGTCAGCTCTGACTCAGAGCCTCTAACTCAGTGTTGGAATTATGGAAATATGGAAATATAATGTGAGCCAAGTACGTAATTTTATTTTAGGTTTTCTTGGTAACATTGGTTTATAACATGATATAAATTTCAGGTGTACATCATTATATTTCAACTTCTGTGTTGACTACATGGTGTTCACCACCCAAAGTCTAACTGACATCGTCACTGTACACAAGTGCCCTTTCACTCCTTTCGCCCCGCCCCTTCCCTTCTGGTAACCAGCATTCTATTCTCTGTATCTATGTGTTTATTTGTTGTTGTTGCTTTTTATCTTCCACACATGAATGAAGTCATATGATATTTGGCTTTTGCTGTCTGACATTTCACTTAGCATAATTTTGCAATTATATATGTAAGGTAATTATGTAATTTTAAATTTTCTAGTAGCCACACTAAAAAGGGTATAAAACACAGGGAAAATTAATTGTAGTAATATATTTTATTCAACTCAATATATCCAAAATATTATCATGTAATCGAGTTTTAAAAATTAATAGACTTATTTTATATTCCTCTCCTTTTTTTCCTTTTAGGTGAGGAAGATTGGCCCTGGCTAACATCTGTTGCCAATCTTCCTCTTTTTGCTTGAGGAAGAGTGTCACTGAGCTAACATCTATGCCAATCTTCCTCTACTTTGTATGTGGGACACCACCATAACATGGCTTGATGAACAGAGTGTAGGTCTGTGCCCGGAATCCGAACCAGTGAACCCCAGGCCACCACAGTGGAGCATGTGAACTTAACCACTAGGTCACTGGGCCAGCCCTATGTTCTTTTTTCATAATAAAGCTTTGATTGTGTACACTGACTTTAAAATCTAACCCTTGTGTTAAATTGATTTCAGTCCCCTGAGATGAGAATAAAACTTCTATTCTCCTAAATGAATTATGAAATCTCCAATCAGTTGTGAAGAAATAAGAATTTTTATCCCCTTCACTCATTTCTCCCAACCCCCTACTCTCTGCTCTAGCAAACACCAATCTGTTCTCAATATCTGTGAGCTTGGCTGAGCACATTTTTTATTTTGGGGTTTTTTTTTTTAGATTCCACATGTAAGAGAGATCTTACAGTATTTGTCTTTCTCTGTCTGACTTATTTCACTTAACATAATGCCCTTGAGGTCCATCCATGTTGTCACAAACAGTAAGATTTCATTCTTTTTTATGGATGAATAATATTCCATTGTATACATACCACAGTTTCTTTGTCCATTCATCCATCAATGGACACTTGGATTGTTTCCATATCAGAGCTATTGTAAATAACGCTGCAATGAATATGGGGGTGTATATATCTTTTCCAGTTAGCATTGTTGTTTTCTTTGGATAAATACCCAGAAGTGGAACTGCTGGATCACATGGTAGTTCTATTTTTAATTTTTTGAGAAACCTCCTTACTGTTTTCCATAGTGGCTGCACCAATTTACATTCCCACCAACAGTGCACAAGGGTTCCCTTTTCTCCACATCCTCGCCAACCCTCATTATCTCTTGTCTTTTTGATAACAGCCATTCTAACAGGTGTGAGGTGATATCTCATGGTGGTTTTGATTTGCATTTTCCTGATGATTAGTGATGTTGAACACTTTCTCATGTACCTGTTGGCCATCTGTCTGTTTTCTTTGAAAAATGTCTATTCAGATCTTCTGTCAATTTTTCAGTCAGATTGTTTGTTTTTTTGTTATTGAGTTGTATGAGTTCTTTATATATTTTGGATACTAACCTCTTATCAGATACATGATCTGCAAGTATTTTCTCCCATTCAGTAGGTTGCCTTTTCATTTTCTTGATGGTTTCCTTTGCTGTGAAGAACCTTTTTAGTTTGATATAATCCCACTTGTTTATTTTTGCTTTTGTTGCTTTTGCTTTCAGTGTCAGATTCAAAAAGATCATGGCCAAGACTGATGTCAAGGAGCTTACCACCTAAGTTTTCTTCTGGGAATTTTATGGTTTCAAGTCTTACGTTCAAGTCTTCAATCCATTTTGAGTTAATTTTTGTGAATGGTGTAAGACCGTGGTCCAGTTTCATTCTTTTGTGTGTGGCTGTCTGGTTTTCCCAGCACCACTTATTGAGGGACTGTCCTTTCTCCATTGTATATTCTTGGGTCCTTTGTTGTAAATTAATTGACCATATATGCATGGGTTCATTTATGGGTTCTCCATTGATCTGCGTATCTGTTTTTATGCCAATACCATACTGTTTTAGTTACTGTAGTTTTGTAACACAGTAGTTTGTAATCAGGGAGCATGATGCCTCCAGCTTTGTTCTTCTTTCTCAAGAATACTTTGTGCATTTTATACTTACAATGCACCTCCATTCAAACTGGCCACACTTCAAGTGCTCAATAGCCACAGCTGGTTAGTTGCTACCATATTAGACAGTGCAGATCTAAATGCTAAGTGGCAGAGCCCATATTTTATTATTTATAGTCTTTAACAGAGTAAATTTTGCATTGCCTATAATAAACTTAAAAAGCTAATGCAAGAGGGAAAAACCCAAATGGCAAGACACATATGAAAAGATGCTTCTCCTCAAAATTCATTAGGGAGAGTCAAATAAAAGCAACATTAATGCACCATTTCACGCCTATCAAACTGGTGAAAATTATAAGGTGTGACAATGCCAAGAGTGAGCAAGGGCATGGAGCAACAGGAAGATTTACATAGAGCTGTGGGAATGTGAACTGGTACAACCCCCTTTGGCGAACATTTGTTGCTACCTAGCAACATTGATGATGTGTCTGCCCTACCACCCAGCAATTCCACCCCAATCATACACCCTAGAGAAACTCACACATGTGCAGGAAGGTTCACTGCAGCACATTTGTAACAGCAAGAAACTGGACTCAAATGTTGATCAAGAGGAAAGGGGATAAATACTTGTGGTATATTTGTACGACGGAATGCTACACTGTCATGGAAATGAACAGACTGAAGATCTGTATATAAACAGATACACTTCAAAAATATAACACTGAATGAACAAATGAAATTGAAGACTAGTAACTGTGGCATAATATCAGTTTTATACGGTTTTCAAATTTACAAAAACAATTCTACATATTGTTTATAGATGCACAGACATGAGATAAAACTAATGAATATGGCTAAAGAAAACAGATATCAAGTCCAGACAGAGATGCCTCTAGGGAGGGAGGGTGGGGAAAAGGATGAAGTAAGTATGCCTAATGGGCTGCAAAACTGTGTCCTCAATGTTTTATTTCCTTTAAAGAAAGATGTAAAACAAATATGGAAAATGCTAAGATTTCTTGAAGCTTGGTGTGAAGGGTATTAATTATATTATTCTCCATTCTTTTCTGTTAGTTTGAAATATTTTCTAATAAAATATTTTTAAGAAAGCTAGTGCATTTGAAGTTTACGTTTCTTAATAAAACTGGGAAGTGGGGAATAAGTTGCTTTTTCTTACACAATTTATTCTTGTTAGTGGAGTGGCCCTTCTCCTTGATAGAAAAATGACACTTCCATCTTTTCCATATAAAGTGGCCCAACCATACAGTCTCTCCCAGGATTTTCCTAAGGCTCACCCCAGGGGAGTAAGAATGGGAGCGAGACTCCTATTGGATTTGTAGTTGATCTCGGTTGTACAGAAGACTTTGAAAAGAAATTTTCAAGTTAACGATGTGTTACTCACTGGTCTTGTTATTTTTTTCTCATGCTCTCCCCTCTCCAGAAACACTATCAGTGACCCCACAGTTAGCGTCCCCAGCTGCAGAACAGTGGCAAGGTAAGCACACCCAGGAAAGGCAGGACCACCGAGGTCCATGCCCACCCAGAGGTGGGAGAACTCTAAGATCTTAGGGAATCTTCTGCTGTCTCTCCAAATGCCATTTTGTTATGACCACACTTTGAATCTAAGCATCTCACCCCAGGAGCTCTCTTACCAGCCAGACCACCAGGACAGTGACGAGGGTAGAGTGCATGTGTGACGTACATGCCCACAGCTGTGTCTACCCACTTTTGCCACCACAAGTCCAAATCTTACCTTCAGCCTTGCTCTCTCTCTTCTCCCTCCCCCATTTCTTCTTGCTTTCTCATTCTCTCTCATATACACAACTCATTTCTGTATTTGTGCGTGTGTGCGTGAGAATGCCCTATAACTTGTTTCTAAAGGAAATAACTATGGATGAATGTTAACACTAATGTTCAAGGATGTTTTATGAAAGGTTAGTCATAAAAGTAAAAAGCAGAAACAACTTTGGTATTAGACAAAGAAGAGTTGGTTAAATAAATTACTGTATAGCCATACAACAAGGCTGTGATGCTTTATAAGAATGCTTATAACGTGGAGAGATGTTCACAAACTATTGTTATGTGAAAAAAGCAAGTAATAAAACATTATATATGGAATGAGCCCATTTTTGTAAAAACATTGAACAGTCAAGAAGGATATACCACAAAAGCCCTGAGATCACTTCCTGGCACACGGTAAGCACTATGTAATTGCTTGCTAACTATTAACAGGCAGAGTTAGGGACAAACGGATAGAGACTAGGGGGCACCTGCCATTAGCACAGGTCTAAGCCCAGGGCAGACCTCAGTTAATAGTTGCCAAGTGAAGGATGCTTTCTGACTAAAAGAGAGATCCAGCAATGTCTCCGCAACTGAACTGGCTTGACCTGGAGCTATGAATATGTGCCTATCACAATGAACAGGAGCAGACTATTTTATTTCATGTTTTGATCATATGAGCAATACATGAACGCATTCTTCTTTAAAAAAATGGATCGTTACAGATTTAGGTAAAGTCCCCTTGAGTATCATCCCCAATGCTGGCCTCTGCCCACTCTCTGAAGAAAACCACTGCTCTGAGTTTGGTACATAAGCTTCCAGTTTCTTTGATGCCTTCAGATGCAAATACATGTGTCCCTAGAAAATCGGGGTAATTAAGCTGAGTGGTCAGTATAATATCTTTTTGTACATTTAAAATATTACAAACCATGTTTAAAAATTTATAGCATTGTTTCATAAGTATGTTTTTACATAAATTGTATCATATTGTAATAACATTGAATCTCCTTGTTTCACTCAACTATATATTTTGTATATCTATCCACATTGATACTTAGAGAATGAGCCCATTCCTTTTCATTGACACACGTATTCCAACATATAAATACATTCCATTTTTTAGACATTCTCTCTATTGACGGATATTTCAACTGTTTCCAGTATTTCATTATTCAAACACTGCTGCTATGCACATCCATAAAATGACTCCTTATGCAAATGTGCAGGTATTTGTCTAGGATAGACAATTAGAAATGGACTTGCTGTGTCATAGGTCATGCACACTTTTGCTTTTGATACTCTCAAGCCTCCAAAGTGTGCCAATTTACACACTCACAGTGTATAAGATTGCTCAATTTCCCCATCCTCATCAACACTTGATATTATCAGTCATTTAAAATACTGCAAGTCTGATTGGAAGAAAATGGTATCACGATTTTGTGTTTTCTTGTTTCCCAGTGAGGTGGGCATCTTCTAATAAGCTCGTTTAGTGGCCATTTGTAATTCATTCTCTGAGAACTGCTTGTTCATATTCTTTGCCGTTTCCCCTATTTTCCTATTACTGTTTTTTGTTATAATTTACAATTATATATTTATATCATGTTGTTATTACATTATTACTTATATATTCTGAAAATTTTCAGTCTTACATGGATCCAAATGTGGCTTTTAGTATTAAAATTCTTTCACGGAGAAAAATGACTCTGAGCTTGCTGAGCATCACGAAGCAACACACCCGGCCCGTAACAAACAACATCAGCGTTGTTTCTGGGCAGCTTCACAGTCACTTGAGGAATTGAAAGATAATGAGAAACCTAGGAAGTAGCTTCTCTCGGTCACTGTGTAGGACCTCCCTCCCTCCACTCTGCCTCCTCCAGAAGGTTGAACAGGCAGCTGCCAGGAAAGCCTCCTCTCGCCAAACAACAAAATGATTATAACAAAAGCAGAGTTATCTGAGCAGGGACTGAGCAGCATTTCATCCGTGTCATCCCGTGCCACTGGCTTCCTCATCCTCTTCCTCAGAACGCGCCGAGAGTCTTGTTTACATGTCAGAGGAAGACATCAGCTGGTTTGGAGTTGAATATTTATAACTGATTTTTCTAAAGGAAGCTTCATGTTATTTACCTGCCTGTCAGGCGCCACTGTGCACTGAAGGACACAGAGTCTGCATGTCTAATGATTTAAAGGCAAATGCCTTTACCCAAGGACATTTTAAAGCTTAAACATAAAAAAAAAGCACTAGGCTATCTGAATCTTCAAAAACAAAGACCCAACTAAAAGTTATCAGGCACAAACTCTAATTTCAAATTAAGCACATTCTTCCTCTTATCCCTATTACTACTTGATTTTATTTTCATAGGGATCAGGAGTAAAGGGAACTCTGAGCATCTTTTCCAGAGGCAATATTTCCATTCTCTTAGCCCTGTCATGTAGGAAGACGTAGAACAAAGAAAGGTAGACAAAGTGACTGAACATTCTTACAGGCCAGAGAGAATAATTGATTCCTGAGGCTGGTTTATCCAAAGTGTGGCTTTTAATTGTAGAAAGAAACAAATGTGAAAGAAAGAGCATATGAAATATGATTATAATATAATGAGACCAGATTGCTATTGGTTTTTTTTTTTTTAACAAACAGACCGAATCTTATTACAGCCTAGGAGCACTGTCCTTCAAAGCAATGACCTTGGAAGAGTGTATGATAATTCCGTGTATGTGGCAATTGCTCAAAACATTTTTCAAACTCCCCTTGGAGTTGCCTTCAGGGCCAGTTTACACACCCACCAGAAATCGGCTCATTACTTTAAAATCACATCACATTGGGGGCCAAAATCAGCATTGCCTGATTTAATCACCCCTCTTTCACCAGACCAAAAAGAAATATCAAATCCAACTTCAAACGACAAATATTTGTCATGCATAAGAGAATCAAAAGAACCACCAGCCACTGGCTGTGGAGGCCATTTGCATGGGGAGTGGTAATTACATTTTGGAAAGTCGCAGGAAATAATTTTACAGGAATACCAGTTGTCTGGTGTTCTATGTTCTAATAAATTTATGATTTTTAATTGGTAGTTACAGCTCACAAACACTCCCAAGTTAGAGGGCGGGGACTTCCAGTCTGCGTCCTTCAGCCCAGACCCTCTAACCCCTGAGCATCCTCAGGCTTTCTCGACAGGGTATTGGTCCTGTGGCCATTTCTCTGTGTTCCCTGCTTCCTGTATCTCAACCCAAATCTCCTAACCCTTAGCCACTGAGTGGTGCACACTGATCTTGTTCATGCATCTCCAGGCAAATGATTTAGCAAGCTCTTGACCTTCTCTCTGCTTTGATCTTGACTCAGCCAGTTCCCAGACAGAAGCTAGAGGCAGGGGGAAAATAAAGCCAGAATTTGGACAGGAAGTTTTAAGAAGGGGAAATTTGTGAGGCCTGAATTCCTCCCCGTCTGCTCAGAGGCATTCAGAGTTCCGTCTGCCTGGCTAACAGGAGATAATGTCAGCAGGAATTTAGGGGGCTTGGGTTACACTATGCCCTGTAAGTTAACACAACGGACAACACAGCTGTAATGGACTAGTCCAGCAAGGCCAAATTATTTGTCCAAATGGGAATAATTAGCACCTCATTCATTATTAAATTGGAAAACAGTTTGGTTGGATTCTCTAAAGGGCCGGCCGCCAGAGTTAAGCTCAGATACGAAATCATCACACTGTTGCAATGATATTTCTTTAAGAATATAATATACAAATTGAATAAAAGACCTTTCAGGGGATTTAAAGCCATGCAAATTCTAAGAGTTTGCCTGAGCTTCCAGAATTGAGTAAAATTTCTAAACAACTTTCCCAATGCTCTCCCATGCCCTAACTCTTCCTAATTTGATGAGGGGAGGAAGAAAATTTCATAGCATGTGCCACCCAAAATTATACTAGACAAGCTAACAGCTCAGCAATTCCAAGACCAGCCAGGTGTACAGATGAAGACACACGGAACAGCTTCTCCTGGCTCCGCTGAATGAGTGCCATTTACCAGAGGTTGGTGGACTCCACGCCCACGTGAAGGGGATGTGAAACCAAGTTCCTCAAACAATCACCAGCCCCCAGATGCCTGAGGAAAACAGATGCATCAAGTTCATTGCTGCAGAATTAAAACCTTCCCTTTCAGATGTGGAAAAACACAAACAAAAAACAAAGTTGGGAGTCTAAGACAAAGTTTTGAACTTGCACATTCATGAACCAAACATTCCTCTGAGACTCTGAGATGTCTCTTAACACAACACTTGGATGGTGGTTATAGTTGGGACCATTAGGTGTCACACCACAAAATTCTTTATTGTACACCCCCAGTGATCCTGTCCACAATTTTTCATGGGCAAAATTTCTACTGCTGGGGCAACCGGCCAGGTGTGCGCTGGCCCTTAGCCATAGTCTGTGCCAGCACCAGACAATACATGTTTGTTTAAAACACAGCCCTGGAACGTCTTTAGAATTGTCAGAAGGAAGGACTGTACTCGAGAGTACAAGGGACGCCACATGAAATCTACCCTAAGCCCCATGCGATCGTCAGGACCACGGGGTGCACCAGTTTTACGGCACAGAACACTTGTTCCCTGGGAAAACTCACCTCGAGAACATGAACACAACAAAAATAAGGACAACGTGAATCTTCCTGCGTATCACGGCACAATCCTTGTTCCTTTTCCACAACGTTCTCCCCATCTGCCTGAATACAGCTATCAGCTCCTACCTTTGCTCAGCTTACTCTGGAATTCTAAGTTTCCCTTTACTACTGTAAACAAAGGCAAGCCTTCTGATAGGAATTTTGTGCAGTTTGTATGCAGCAGCATTTCCTCCAGATGTGAATCTCCCCAAACAAAAAGGAGGAGGAAGAGGAGGAAAGCCAGTCAGTCTGCATTCAGTCTACACCGAGAGATGAGAGACGTGCATGGGCTCAGATTCATTCCCAGGATTTGTCTTGCAAACACTCCAGGAAGAAAGCGCATATTGGTTTTAGAAACCTGTTTGGTGAGATGTACCAAGCACACAGGTTTCCAAAATGAAAGCATTGGCATTTTTAAATCTGATGAAATATTTAAAATACACAGAGAAATAAAGAGAACAATATCACAAAGACCAGTGTACACACAAATCCAATTTAACACGTTTGTCATATTTGATTCCAATTTTTTAAAAATAAAATATTTCAGAGTTGTAGTTTCTTTTCTACCCTTCCCTGAAGACATCTGTCACTCAGTCTGCCTCCTCAGAGGTAACCACGATCCAGAAATTGACATTTCCTTTCCTTCCATGTTTTTACGCTTTGATTTCATAGTCACAGTCCTGTATCCATAAACAAAACATAGTAGTTTTGCAGTGCAATTTCAATATATGTAAATACACACATTTGTGTGTCTCCATGTAGACTTTAAGGAACCAGTTTTCGTTTGTTTTTTTTTTTTCAATGAAAAAAATTAAAAGATATCCAAATGTACGAATTCACCTATAACACTGAGCTTGATTAGACAGTCAGGAATCACACTTTTAAAGCAATATAAAAGTTTTCCTGGAGAAGCCATTTTTCAATAAGAACAGCTTCTTGCACAGTCTTTTGTCTACTGTTAAAATCGCTGATCAGACAAACTTCCATGAGCACAATAAAGAAATTTTGTTTGGGTTCAGTGTAGCAGTCAGTCTGTTAAAGTGGTCATTTAAATTTTTATCTGCAGTTGGTTTTTAAGTACATCTGGTATTTACCTGACAGAATCAGGAGTTCAATGATCTCTGCATCTCCCAGAAACGCGGCCACGTGAAGCGGAGTTCGCTTCTCAGAATCCTGGAACAGCAAAGATAAACAAGTCAGTGAAAGCTGAGGGGCCTTTTGTAGACACAGTAAGATGTGTCACCTTCTCTGAGGTTAATGCCTATGGGAGAGACTGAAGGCCAAACACCCACTCAGGTGAGTTCCGGTTGGCCATTTCTCTGAGCATTTCCCACAGTCACATATACGAAAGATCCCATTTTCTCTGTCTGTGTGTCGTATTTGCCTCCCTGCTTCTTTTATTGAAGGCCAGCTCAGGTCAAGGATGGACTGTCATGCACTGGATGATGAAATTCAATTTATCTCAAACCTTCAGTATGGTTTAAAAAAATTCAAACCTTTCTATCTACTTTAACAGTATAGTTCAAAGCTTTCAATGATTTATTTTCTTTCTAAGGGAACATAGTGGAATTGTTCACAAGGACATTAAACATAAGTATAGTCATTTTCTCCTTTCTATCCCCATTAACTATTGCCTAGACCACTGCCCATTACGTAATACTTATTTTTTTTTAAGATTGGCACCTGAGCTAACATCTGTTGCCACTATTCTTTTTTTTTTTTTCCTCCTCCTTCTCCCAAATCCCTCCAGCACATAGTTGTATATTCTAGTTGTGAGTGCCTCTGGTTGTGCCATGTGGGAGGCCGCCTCAGCATGGCCCAATGAGCGGTGCCATGCCCATGCCCAGGATCCCCACCTGTGAATCAGAGCATGCAAACTTAACCAGTCGGCCACGGGGCCAGGCCCTGCAAAACTTACTGAGTGCCTACTATATGCCAAGAACCAGATTCTGGGGACAGAGGGGTGACAGCAATGGGCCCAGGCCCTGCCTTCACAAACTTACATTCAAGTGGGGAGGCTGACAATAGTCACGTGAACCAATGACACAGGAGACCTTTTCAGACGGTGATAAAGGCTATAACAAGTTTAACAAAGGGTCACGGGATCACGTGACTGGGGTGATGGGAGTAAGATTCCTTAGAGTGGTCGAGTAAGGCCTTTCTAAGGATGTTGACACTGAAGCTGAGAGCTGAGGTAGATATTACTATCTCTGTTTTATAGATGAGAAAACTGTGGCTCAAATAAACGAAGACATTTCCTCAAGACCCCACAGGTATATAACAGCATCAAGACTGGCCCTTTGCCTGTCAGACTCCAGTCTAAGTCTTGGCAAAGCACTTACCACATTGTGCTGAGCTGCACAATGGCATGCAGGGGGAAAAATATTGCTTCCCCATCTATAAATTGGAGATAATAATATCTACCTTAGAGAACTGAAAGGAGAACTCAAAATAATGTAAGTAAATGAAACCCTAGGCAGGCCTGAAGCTTGGCCCATGCATAGCAAGAGCTCTGTGCATAGCCATTGTTGTCATGAGCATGGACAGCTGTGTGATATCTTCCCTCCAAGAGTGAGAACCCACACAGGGTAAAGAACAGGTCTTACTCCCCGTTATCCCCACAGCAGCAGCAGACTAGGTGCTTAGCATAAACTGGCCAAACTGAGCTGGTCTATGTGCATAGTCTCTTCCACAAACTGCCATCGACTGCTCCACAGCAATGGGAAGCAAAACGCTGTCTTTGAGGTTTCTCCCAAAACTAGCACACATTTGAGTTTTGAGATTCATGGATTCACCATTAGTTTTAACCATCATTCCTCTTATCACTTGATTATACAAGCCACATAACAACCTTTGATTAGCCCAAGGACATGATTATGTTTTCTGACAGTTCAGGCCCTCTGCTTTTTCTCAGTCTCTTTCAGAATATTGCTTTTAGGCATTTTATGACTCACTAACATCTAAAACAGATGGCAGGCAGGGGACATGACAGGAACTGATCTTCAAACCAGTCTATTTGTTAGGAGGTCTGGTAAATAGGTTTTATGAAAGGATGAACTAAATTTTAAGTGGATAAAAAGAGGGGTCTGAATTAGCTGGGAATTTATGTCGTCTACGTATGCTGCAGGTAATTACTGCAGACAAGTGGAAATAGGGCAGTCTTGTGACTAGTCCCTACAAAATAATGGTATCCCCTGGAGAGTTTAGTAAGATATACAACCATGGTTAACCCTCTTATAGCCATATCCCCCTTTCTGTGAAAATAAAGGCTCAGTATTTGAAAGCACGTTTGCTTATTTGAGAATCAAGTGTCAGTTTGTGCAATGAACTATACAAATAACTAAGACCGGACTTTCACCAATGTTTTCTGTTTCTGTTTCTTCTATTGACAGCTCTACAGGCACTTTCCATTTTAGCTTCATATTCCCTTTGAATCTCCTCTATACCTACTGAAAACTTTCCCTTGAATCTTGGGATAAAAGTTATATAATTATACGTTCTTCTGTGAATTGAACTGGTTCCAGGGTTTGGTTCAACAAATTAAACCTTACCTAAGTGATTTAAACAAGGACTAACCCCACCCAAATAATGACTCATTTGACCTGAAGGGCAGTCAGAGCTCTGCTTGAGAACTTGGCCTCAAATGAAAAGCCAAGAAAACCCCAATGTCTAAATCTGGTTGAGCCGTCATTATATAACTGGTTTTGCTGATTATGTGGCCCCTTTTATGATATGGCTTGTTCAAAGTGAAGTTTTTATAATATAAAATGTGCGTATGTGAGATCATCTTGTAAGTTCTCAATTGTAAATCCCAGTGTTTCTGTAAATATGCACTTAAGGTTTCCTGTATCTTCCAGAATGACTGTGCCAGTTGGTACTCTCCCTCAGGGACATGCCATGGACAGGCAACTGCAGAGAAGCTATGTCTTCAGCCGGGAGTCCTTTGGTTCTCCAAAGCAGCAGAACTACATAAACAACCTCATGTGCCATTAAGACCTTAACTAAAATAACAATGCATTTCCACTACTGACCAAGCGTGGCCAACACCCGCTCTCTAGCAAGGAACCTGAGTGATGCACAGGATCATGTGTTGAGGGGTGGATAACAGAGCCACAGTAATCACCATACTCAGGCAGGGAAATCAGCCAGGAGACTGCAGTTCATCATCCGCCCAAGGAGAAGGCCGCTCTGCTTTGCCATAAGCTAGACAAACGGAGCAGGAGACAAAAAGGTAGAAGAAAAGGGGGAGGTTCCGGGGAAAAGAGAACACGAGTAATACTACTATTAAAAATATGTTCCAGGTGGGCGCCAGCCCCGTGGCCGAGTGGTTAAGTTCGCGCACTCTGATTTGGCGGCCCAGCGTTTCGACAGCTCGGATCCTGGGCGTGGACATGGCACCGCTTATCAGTCCATGCTGAGGTGGCATCCCACATAGCACAACTAGAAGGACCCACAACTAAAAAAAAAAAATATGGAACTATGTACCGGGGGAGAAGACGAAAAAAAAGAAAAAAGAAAGAAAAAAAAAACAATGGCAACAGCTGTTAGTGCAGGTGCCAATCTTTAAAAAACAAAAAACAGAAGAATTCTCTGGTGACCCATTTCCAATACGTGTTGATCTTACCGTACTGGCTTTTGAATTATTTTCTCCGCTTGAATCCGTGGGTGTGGTAAAGACCTGCATGACACTCATCAGCTGTTGGTCATCACAGAGTCCACTTGGGCAACAGATGGAAGTGAATGCAAACGGCCCAGAGCTCAGCCACTGTGCCCGAATGCTATTGTGGTCCTGGCCAGGTCCTGGATTCTAATTTGGATCCAGAAACTACGCTTAAGTAGACAGACGATATAGATTGTGCTCTGTGACTAACCTGGAAGTTTGGCCCAGCGCTTCCAATATTCCCAGATCAGCTGGAGCCAATAGGGCCTCCAGGCAGTCCTGGGCAAAATGTGTTTATTTCCCATTTCGGAAAAGATTTTTGTCTTGTCAGTTTAGACTTCCTGCTCAGGGCAGTTCAGAATTGGATGGGTTTCGGGGCAGTATTCACTAAGACATTTGTCTTACTGCATTTGGTCACTTTTGCAAATCATTTAACATCACAAATGTCATTACTTCCCACTTCCCCGTTACTGTTTTTGTTCTGATGTCCTGACTTTGGACACTGCTAAGTGGACTGTAAGTCTCTTTAGGGCGAGGACTGGGTGTTTGAAATTTTGTATTCCTAACGACTACTACAACGTCTGGGAAATGATAACTTCTCAATAAATGTCGATGTCTAGAAAATACGGCTGAATAAATGGTTGTAAAACATATCCCTAAGTCACTGTACTTCTCTTATCTTTCTCCTCTCCTTGTTGACTCTCGTTTTCATCTCTGTTAGACCAAAGTCCTGGATGATTTCTAGCATCGTGCGTTCATACTGCTTCCTGTACCTCTTCCTTCGTAACTCTTCCCTCAATTTTTGTTCATTTTTTAAAAATAATGTTTTGTTTTTCCCTTGGGATTTGTCCTTCATGTTTAGATGATTTTAAACATTATTCATATTGCTCTCTGATGCTTCCATTATCTCAAGTTCTTGCTGGTTGTCATGCCTGCTACGCTTGCTTATGGTGAATTGTTTCCACCTGGGTCCGGGACCTAGGCCTCCGCTCATATTCAGTGGAGGTTTAATCTGTGGCTGCCCTGAGTCCTTGAATCGAGGGCACATCTCTTCACATAGGTTTTGTTTCTTCTTGGCACCCTAGGGGTATCCTTGGCCTAGAAGGAATTTTTATGCTTATTTTTCAGCTTGAAATTTCCTGGACTATGCAGATGTTGTGAATTCAAAACCCCAAACCACATGAGGGCAGACTCTGGTGATGCAAGTGCTCAGTGGAGACACTTTTATTCCTCCCCCCTCCCCCCAAGAATCTAGGCTAATGCATCGCTGTGCCATCTGCTTGTGGAGGGTTTGGCTTTTTTTCGAGCTCACCATTTCGCTTCAAGCATCTTTCTTCAAGACCACTTCCAGGGTCTTTCTCTACATGAGGGTCTCAGTTCCCATTCTCCACCTTGTCTCCCCTCCCCGAGCAAGTGTTGGATGCCAAGGCCCTGGAGTATTGACTTCTCCCTGCAGTATAAGCTCATGTGCTTCCAGATTTGCTTCTCAGTTTACTCTTCATTTCTGGCCCCACACTATTCATTTATTGTTAGTTCATTTAGAAAGATGTTTACTATATGTTTGTCACATTTTTTCCAGAATATCTGGGCAGTACAACGGAAAGGTTTTTGGACTATCAAGGCAACTTCTAAGGTGATGTTCTTGCTTCCATTTTTATAAGGAAAAAAGTTTCAGGTCGGGAGTCAGGACACCCATTTCTCTGACATCAGTTTGCTGCGTTGGGCAAGTCATACAACCTATCCAAGGGCTCAGAGTCCCTCTCTCTTAAGTGGTGACAATAAGACTTAACAACAGAGTTCTGAAAGGTGGGTGCCCCCGATAGGGATGCTGTGGATTCAAACAGTAGGATAAACAAAAAGACATTTTGAAAAAAATAAAGGATCTCTGTTAGCTATGTTAGCACTCCATAATTACCAGATAGGTCTTGTTTCTTCTTCTAGACACCCTAGGGGGATCCTTGGCTTGGAAGCTTTTTTTTTTTTTAAAGATTGGCACCTGAGCTAACAACTGTTGCCAATCTCTTTTTTTTTCTGCTTTTTTCTCCCCAAATCCCCCCAGTACATATTTGTATATTCTAGTTGTGGGTCCCTCTAGTTGTGGCATGTGGGACGCCGCCTCAATGTGGCCTGATGAGCAGTGCCATGTCTGCACCCAGGATCCGAACCAGTGAAACCCTGGGCTGCCAAAGCGGAGTGCGCGAACTTAACCACTCGGCCATGGGGCTGGCCCCCACCTGGAACATATTTTTAATAGTAGTATTACTCGTGTTCTCTTTTCCCCGGAACCTCCTCCTTTTCTTCTCCCTTTTTGTCTCCTGCTCCGTTTGTCGAGCTTATGGCAAAGCACAGCGGCCTTCTCCTTGGGCAGAGGATGAACTGCAGAACTACTGTGCCTAACTTATAAATTAAACTTTATCATAGGTATGGATATATAGGAGAAAACATGATATATATATAGGGTTTGGTACTATCCAGAGTTTCAGGCATCCACTGGGGGTCTTAGAACGTATCTGCCACAGATAAGCGGGGGGGGAAGGGGGGGAGTGTACCACAAAAAGAGAGATGTTTTTCCATTACTCAGTAGCTCCAATTCCAAATAGCCCTTTGCAAACAGATGCAGACCCATGAAAAGACCCAGGTTTCTCTAGAGGAAGGAAGGTAAACCCTCCCTTTCTATGAATAGCCAAAGACACACACAGCCAGCTGGCGTCTGAGCTACATTTGCAGTAAGTCAGAGAGAGATCAGGCAGAGGAAGTTTCTGTCATCTGTTTACCAAAGAAGCAAATGAAAGAAAATAGGGAACTTGCACTACGTACATGTAAAGTGAGCTTGACATGGCAGAGAGGCTGTTCTGGCAGCTAAAACTACTGTGTAGAGGCTGTTCTGGCAGCTAAAACTACTGTGTAGACAAGCAGACTGAGGGGGCACCCCAAACCTCTGTTTTGAAGATTAAGAATTGTTTATTACCTGCTTTGGAAATTCTCAGCTAGAAGTGCGTGAGCTAATCTTCATTATAAGTATCTGTCATACCCTAAAACAAACATCCCTCCCGACATATAAATATCTCACATTCCAAGACAGGCAGATGGAGCAACGTTAGGAAAACAGGCCCTGCAAAGCCTTCCTGTCATGAAAGATGAAGTTAAGTTCCAATCGTCACTCCAAACGCCCACTAATATCATAGAAGCAGGGAAGTAACTGACAACTTAGGCCCAATAAGCAGAACGTGATACTGAACAGAGATCACTAGAAGCAAGGAGAAGTCTAAAGAAACTCTTAACACAAAATAGGTACCTTGGAGGTACCTCAAATCATGTGAGGAGAAGAGCCGAAGACATGTTTACAGGTTTAAATCAAACAAAACGCAAAATGGGAAAGATGCTTCGTCTTAAGGTGGAGCACTAAAGGAAGCTGTAAAGAAGGAAAGAAAGCAAAGGAGAGAAACAAAATCATGTTTCCTTTTAAAATTTTCATGTTTACTTTCAAGTTTTAACATCTCACAAATACAGAGAAGTGCAGAAAATAACAAACTATACATTTCCACCAGCAAAACCAAACATGTTAACATTTTTCTACATCCGCTTCAGAACTCTGTCTTAAAATATAACTTTAGGGGTAAAATGCCATGGGGATTGTGACTTGCAAATGGTTCGGAAAATAGCTTGAAGTGTGTGTGTGTGTGTGTGTGTGTATGGGTGAAAGAGAGAGAGAGTGTGTTAGGTTAGGCTGTCTCGATTCTTCATTATTACAAATGGTGGTGCAATATACATCTCTGTACATGTTTCTTTCTGCTTAGGTATGAGAATTTCTCTAGAGCAGATACCAAGAAAAGGAAGTGCTGGATCTTAGGGTATATTCATATTCAATTTTATTAGGTATTGTCAAATAGCTTTCAAAAATAATTTTACAGGGGCCGGCCTGGTGGCACAACGGTTAAGTTTGCATGTTCTGCTTCTCGGCGGCCCAGGGTTTGCCGGTTCGGATCCCACTTGGCAAAAAGCCATGCTGTGGTAGGTGTCCCATGTATAAAGTAGAGGAAGATGGGCATGGATGTTAGCTCAGGGCCAGTCTCACTCAGCAAAAAGAGGAAGATTGGCAGTAGTTAGCTCAGGGCTGATCTTCCTCAAAAAAAACCAAAAATAGTTTTACCAATTTAGACTCCCATCAGCCACATATTAGTGCCTTTTCTCAGCACCCTTGCTAATATTTGATGTTATCAACCTTACTACTCTTTGCCAATATGATGTGCCTGACATGGTATTTCATTGTCATTTTATTTGCATTTCACTAAAGACAAGTGAGGTTAAGATTCTTTTCATATGTTTATTTAAAGTTCTGGCTTCCTCAACTGCAAACTGCCTGTCCATGTCCTTTACCCATTTCTAAACTCAGTTATTAATCTTTTTCTTATGATGTATGGAGATTCTCTTTATATTGTTTAATTCTACTTTCAATGAAAGTAGCAGAGATGGATCAACGTCTCCTCTATGTCACCGTAAGAGAAAAATTTAGATTTACAATTGTTATTCATCTTTCATGCACACATTATCTCATGGAGCTGGATTTTCCTTGGCTAGAACTTTCTGCGCCTCAAAGCTGATAGCAAATCTCTGTCCCTATACACCTCCATGATCAAACAACTTTATTCAACCATCATTCTGTTGGTATTTTAATTCATCCATCTGAACGTAATGTAGACATATGAGAAAACTAGTACCTTTTGCTATATCTAAAAAAAGTTCAAATTATACGTTCAAACCTCAAAACTATATCCAATTTTTAAAACTAAACAAGAATCACTCAAAAGACTTTAAAATGAGATAGAATAAGAGAAATTAGGATGCCAAAGACATTTTGATTATATCTGCCTTGGGTAACTAAACACTGGATATTTTTATTGTACCAGTTTTCTAAACTAAAATAATTCATATGAAGCAAAAGTTATATCAGAGATTTTGTATTTTCTAATTTGTTCCTTAAAACAAAACTATGATATTAAATATCACCATCCTCAGTTGAGGAGCCTGAGACTCTGAGATGATAAGTAACTTGACCAGAGTCACACAGCTAGTAAGTGGTAGAACCAGGATTCAGAACCAGATCTTGATTCCATTGTTCATGCTCTTGCTGACTCTGAATAGTTATGAGCCTTGGTAAACAAAATGAAAGTGATTGGTTATTATAATCAGTACTCTTGTTCTAATACTCTAGACTCAAGGAAAAAAATTCTCTCAAGTAAAAAGTATAAGCAGGCAATAAGAATAAAGTTGGAGAACTAACACTAGCTAACTTTAAGACTTGTCATAAAGCAACAGTAAGCAAGACAACTTGGTGTTGGTGCAAAGACGCAAACACGAATACCACAGATGATCTTCAAAAAAGGTACAAAGGCAATTCACTGGTGAAGGACAGCCTTGCCAACAAATGGTGCTGAAACAATTAGATATCCACGAGCAAAAATAACACAACTTTGACCCATACCTTGCGCCCTACACAAAAATTAAATCAAGATGGATCACAGAACTCAATGAAAAATTTAAAATTATTAAATGTCTAAAGGAAACACAGGAGAAATCCCCTGTGACCTTGGATTAGACAAAGATTTCTTAGATACACCACCAAAGCATGACCCATAAAAGAACAAATCAATAAGCCATATTTCATCAAAATTAATAACTTCTGCTCTTTGCAACACACTGTTAAGATGAGAAAAAGATAAGCCACAGACTGGAAGAAAATATTTTTCAAAGCATATATTGGATAAAGCACTTATACCTAAAATATACAAAAAACTCTCAAAACTCACTAATAAGAAAGCAAACAACACAATTAAAAAGTAGGTAAAAGATGTGAACAGACACTTCACCAAAGAAGATATACAGTTAGCAAACAAGTACACAAAATAATACTCAGCATCATTAATCATTAGGGAAACGCCAATCAAAGTCACATTACATACTTATTAAAATGGCTAAAATCAAAAGGACTGACAAGATGAAGTGTTGGTGAGAATGTAGAGAAACTGGAACATTCATACACTGCTGGTGGGAATAAATGGTATAACCACTCTGGAAAATAGTTTGGCAATTTCTTAAAATGATAAATACAGACCTACCACACGATCCAGATATTCTACTCTTATTTACCCCAGAGAAATGAAAGCATGTACCCATGCAAAGACTTGCACATGAATGTTCATAACAGCTTTATCCGTAATAGCCAAATATGCAAAAGAATGCAAATTTCCATCAACAAATGAATGGATAAACAAACTGTGGTATTTCCATATAATGGAACACTACTCAGCAATTAAAAGGAATGAACTACTGCTATATGTCACAACACGGATGAATCAAAATAATTATGCTGAGTGAAAGAAGTCAGGCAAAAAAAGAATACATACTGTATGAATCTATTTACATACAATTCTAGGAAATGCAAACTGATGTACAGTGACAGAAAGCAGATGAGTGATTCCTGAGGAGGCTGGGAGAGAGATGGGAAGGGGCGGCAGGAAGCTTTTGGGGGTGATGGATATATTCATTATCTCGATTGTGGTGATGGTTTCATGGGTGTAAACATGTCAAAATTTTGTAAATTGTACACTTTCAGTACATCTAGTTTATTGTATGCTCATTATATCTCGATAAAGCTGTTTTTAAAATACATAACTAGGCATGTAAAACATTCTCTATCTTACATAACGGAAAGAAGGGCATATTTAAGAGTTAAAAAAATACAGCCAGGCAACAAGATAAATTCAGTTAAGAGGAGAAAAGAAATGGCAAACTCATGAAAAGAAATGAGGCAACTCACGTCCTGCTCATGTATAGTCATAAAAAAAGTTCTTACAAAAGAATGGGGTGTTGGGTTAAAGTCTGTATGCTTTAAAAGTAAGCACAAGCAAGATTTCTCCTTAAAACCCTAGAACATTTATGTTTCCTAAAGAAAACCTTTGACAAATCTGTACTGAGTAAGGATGTAGAAAACAAATCTAGAAAATTAAGTCCAAGTGGGGAGATGAATGGTTTATGATTGACCTGTGGGCACACTGCAGCCTGTCAGCAGTGTCTTGCCAGAAGACTCTGGGGCTCTTACCACTGTGCTCAGAAATTCCCAAGTGACGGAAGCCGTTTTAGAGCAGCCTGGCATGGTAAGGCTGATGGAGTACCAACTATTTGTTCCATTGTCCTGATATCATTTGGCCAGAAACATTTCCTAAAAGTCAGTGGAAACAAAACATGCAAGAGGGTTCCACTCCTCTAGGTCTACAGAATGGAAAACCGGCCAAGATGCTGTGCTGTGCTGCCAATGAAAGAGGAATATACATCCACCCACTACAAAGACAATCATCAGGACTTCCTGATGAAACCCAATGCAGGTCTTGAGAGCACCACCTCCCCTGCATCCTAGGAGCTAATGTTCACAGTTGCTCTGTGCAGCATCCCAAGTATATTAAGAAGCAGTGTCTTTAACTTTAATGTATTTGTTTAGTAGCTTTTCATGAAGAAACAATAATTCTCCTATACACAGTGGGAATGTTTTACTGCTAAGGATATTTAAGGGAGCCCACACATGGAGCTGCTCTCGGTTCCAGTGAGCTACCCAGCAAGGTGAGAAGTCTAGTTTCAGGACCCCACCCCGGCCAGGCTCACTGTCTCTCTTAATTAGTTCATTAGCCAACTTATTCAACAAACATAGATGGCTTAGGAGAGGCGGATAACTAAGACAATAACATAATCGGTTGGAAAATTATCTCCAGTTAATGAAAAGGAGAAGAGAAGGCAGCTGCTAGTTTTTCACAGCTTTAAGGGGACAGCAATGGGGAAAATTTGTCATCAGATAAACAACCGCACAGTGTCAGAATCAAAAGCTCAGGTGAGGAAGCCTAGATTACAAAATATTTGAACTGGAAGAGTACTAGAGACATCCCAAGAGTTTAAACGATTGGCTCAAAGTCACACAGCTGTTAATGGCAGTGGTGGAACCCCTCATTCATACAAATGACAAAGTACTTCCTGGGGCCTACTGTGTGCCCATGCTCAGTCCTAGGATGCAGTAGCATTCAAGAGACAGTTCCGTCCCTGCCTTCACGGAGCCTCAGAGAATCTCGCTCTCTTGACTCCAGGCAGTGGGCTATTTGCTACAGTGGACTAATGGCAGGGTAATCCCAGCAGCCAGCAAAGAGCAGACACACCACGCACAGCGTCAGAAAACGCCAAACAGGAAGGAAGCACGGCGTGAAAGGATGTGGATTAAAAGCAAAAGCAAAAGCTTATAAAAACAGTTTCTGTGCTCCATAGAAAATCACCTTAACTGAACTGATTAGTATCTCTTTACAAGTCTTTTTCAGCCTCCAGGTGGATATTTCGGAAATAGAGTTTAAATGTAATACTGGTAATAAAAATCACCAATGCAGTTAGCCTGACCCAAGGTCCGATCTGCTCGATGTGCCAAGGTGTGAACAATGATTACCTCCGGGTGGAGAATTTGATGGGTATTTACCTTCTTCATTCTTTGCCTTTATTTCAAGACTTGGATGTAATGAAGTTTAGAAACAAGAAAACAAAATTCCTTTTGCAAGTAAGAGAAGACTTTCCTATTTTAAAAAAGCAAACACAACAGGTATGCTCTAACGAAAGCTAATTTTAAGTAATTACATAGAAACAGTAAAGCGCTGGACATTATTTCCTGTCCAAAGCCTTCACAACCTTGTAGTAGGCTGTAAATAATTGTTATGTGAATGTGTTTCTTTGCAAATGACAAAACATTATGTTTTCGACGAAGCATGGGAAAATTGGAACTTGCAGACGCCCCATAGAGCTGCCAGGGTGCTCTCCTGCACTCTCCTCACCTGGTTCTTGGGAAAACCCAAGGGGACCGATCAAGTAGGCACCATCGTCCCCATTTCACAGGGCGGGACCCAGGCTGACTAGGGGAATGAACTGACTTGCCCAAAGTCACACACCAACATTTGGTGACAGTTTCCTGAGTCCACATTCTCTGTGTTCTCTCACAACACCACCGAGGGCCTCACGAATCGGCAAGAATTCCTCTCCAAGAAGAACCCGGTCCACCCTCCTCAGGGCACTCTGGAGGCCTTTGGTCTTACTCTGATCTTTCCTGTCAAGTGACCTGCAGGACAGACACACTTTCACTAGAGGCAGCCGCAAGTGGCCATAAGAACATAGACTCTGGCACCAGAATGAACTGACTTTGAATCCCTCCTCTGCTGCTTATGAGCTGTGTGACTTTAGGCAAATAAAGCAACCTTTCTGAGACTCATTTCCCTTTTCTGTGAAATGAAAATAGGATCACTTCCCTTGCAGGCAAAATCTAGATGCCCAATTAGCCATTCTAGTGTTGTTATTATTATTATGGATATTTTAGTGGCTTACCCTGAGTTTTTCAGTCCCCTTGGTGATTAGACAAAACAAGAAGGAGATTCAGAACAGTTCTGGAGAAACAGTTTTACTACTAAGAAATGTTATTTGTTTACCAATAGAAGGGCTGGCACTGCCTACAAGTGCCCATAGCAGTGCTTGGCCCACCTCCTCTCTGGTCTGAAGCAGTCAACCTCCTTGCACATGGCCATTGCATCCTGTCCTACCTCAACCCGAAGGTAACGGGAACCTCTCCCAGATCCAGAGGTGGGCCTTGCATGAGTCATCCATTACCTCATGGGACCCACAGTGGAGTCTTCTCCTCTCACAGAACCACCTGGAACACGGACACCTCAGCAGCTCTAAACCCTTGCTCAGACTGTAATCCTGCTGCCGTGAAGCCCTCCTTTCTCATCCAGTCTCAGTAGCTCAGCAGAGTCAGATCTGGTTGCAACCTGGACAGACAAGAGCTGCCCTGGGGGTTTGGATGCTAAGCCCTTTCTCTCCTCCCCCAAAGCTAAAAACCTTCAAACCAGGCATCCCCAAGCTAGAATACCCTCACCAAAACTTTCCAGCACTTCACAAGAGAGTTTTGCCACCAAAGGCACCTATGCTATCAATAAGAGTCCCCCTTGCTAATTTACTAGAAGCAAAGCCACCACAGACTCATTAGAGGTCCTCAGGAAGATAACGAGGGGACCACCTTCTACATCGAGAAGCAAGACCTTTCTAAATTGAGCCAATGGGATAAAAGTCAAGCACCGGCTGTGATTCCACACAGAGCATTCTGCTTAGCAAGGGTAGACTGCAAAATGTCAGGCTTCCCAAGATCCTTAGTTGCAGACTGACATGAGCGGCCCCAGAACTTGGAGATGGTTACATAACAGCACTCCTTGGGGCCAAGGGATATGGGAAATGCACCTCTCCACCTCCAGGGCAATTTCAAATAAACCTGCACCACTTGAGAACAACCATCAGAGAAAATGGTCACTAAGGATGCACTTGGCCTTTATAAGCTTGGACTGTAAGAGATACTTTTCCCCAGCCCAACTCTAAATCATTTTGTATTTTCAGGGATAACTAGTACTTTTTCACATGGGTTAAGAGCACTTAGGATCCTTACTCAACAATCTGCTTTTGGAGAGCATAGAGGAGGCAAGAACGGGGTCTTCCCCAGAAGATCGCAAATACCATGTACTCAGCACCAGAGAGGACAGGCGGATCTGACCTTCCACTGATGGATTAAATACTAATATATATTTGGATGGTTTGCTTGCTTACCAAAAGTATTATCTTTTCTCTATTGAGCTTATGTATTCATGGAAGGGAATGATTTTCAATTTAAATGTATCTTGCTTTACATAACATATGTATTTCTGAAAGAGGTCTACACATTACATTGTGTAAAATTGATTATTTTGTCCATTGAATTATAAAATAATGACTAGAAATCAAAAGAGGAGATGGGGTTCAATCAGATGAGGGTCCTGGGGCATCACCTCTTGGCTGCTCTAGACCTGAGGTCTTCGTGTCCCTCTCTGGGCAATCTGACCTCGAGATGGAACAGACCCAGGCATATCTCACTAGCACATCAGCCTTCTATTTCCTATACATAGGGCAACTTACTAGCTCCCACCCTGCCACGATCTCACGGCTTGTAGAGGCTACTCCATCACCCACTTCCTATCCACCAGCCATCATTGATTCATGCTTCATGCTCAGCCTTGAAATCCCCCAGGAGACCACATCACCATTAGTGATCCACCTGGCTAGATGGCTTAGCCCACAGTATGTTCTGGTATGTGATATTTTCCTCCCTACAATCCATAAGTCAATGCTAGTCCAGATCACTCCCAACTTCAGCCCTAAGAAGATATGCTTAGGTTTTAGGCATAACTGTCCTGCCATGATTTCTCTCCGCATTCTCACCGTGACAAGATGTTTAGGCTTCCACTCCCTGAAGGACCTTGGACAAAACAGCAGAGCTCTGTGAACTTTGGCCCCCTTCTTATGCACATTTTATTTCTAAGAATCCGAATTTCCTCCTG
Source organism: Equus quagga (assembly GCF_021613505.1). Classification (NCBI taxonomy): domain Eukaryota; kingdom Metazoa; phylum Chordata; class Mammalia; order Perissodactyla; family Equidae; genus Equus; species Equus quagga. Next base: position 2,872,435 of record NW_025798627.1, on the reverse strand, counting down.
CCACAAATGTGATGAGCTTCTCCTACTATCTCCTCACCAAAGCAATGACTGCTGGCCGTGGTGACCTCCTGACCAAAGGCGAGCTGCAGATGGATGGAAATGCAAAAGCGTGAGGCTTTGAGACACTCAACAGTTTCCTCTTGAGAAGAAGCAGGGACATTTGACATAAAGACACATTTTACTTTAAATTCACAAATCAGGGAGCCCCTGATTTGGGGTTTTTGAATCACCTGGAAGAATCTTTTCACACTCAGCTCAAATGTCCTTTCTTCTGAAACCTCTACCCAACGCCTCCCCCTCCACTCTGCAGTCTTCTATCATGGCACCATCACAACTGATTGTCTGCCCTTGTCTTTTCCTGCCTCCCCCTAACTAGGCTGTAGGCTCAGGGCAGAGATAGTCTTATTCATCTCTGTATCAACCTAGCATACAGTAGGTGCTCAATATATGGTTCTTGGGAGAATAAAAAGAGGTAACGTCTTGATTTATCTTAGACTCTTTATCAAAATCTACACCCCAATAAAACAAACGGGTCTGTATGAGGGTGGCCAGCAGGTTTCTGTGGCGAGACAGAGAACTGGTTGTCTACAAGGGGTTAGGGATGCTGAAGAGTCTGGATGGGTGGGTTCCATGGTTGTTTGTGGCTCTCATCCATCTCTAACCTTCATTGAACATAGCAATCCCATAAGTCCATCACAGGTAGGGCTTGGGCTTGTTTCAAAGCTGTTTGACCTTCCCAGAACTCTCAGCCCTATCAGACTTACTATCGATTCTGTTGTTTTCAACTGGGGCCTTGGTTTTGTACCTTATTTACCCAGAGGGCGAGAAGATTGCTAAGAAACTGGTGACACGAAGCTATGAGGCTCAGTTAGCATTCCTTATCAAGAAAACTCACCTGCGACCTCTCCAATGATGGCTGTCTGCTGTGGAGTTGGGGTTTCTCTAAGACCTCACCTACAGTAAGACCCAGAGAGGGACATTAATGTCCAGGGCCAGTCTACAAATGCCAGCTTCTGGGAACTCAGTGGCTTGTGGAAGTAGGGAACCAACACTGAATTTTTTTTAATGTGGAACATTTATTTCCTTGTCTCTGGCTAGCCCAAACTTGTGTATGAAATGATTAGAGGCTCTCATTAAGATGAAACTACTAGTGTGGAATTGTTCCAGGCCTAGGAAATCTAGATGTTGGAACAGAGTCATAGAAAGTAGAAGGCACGTCTTGGTAATCTTTATTAACAGGCCAGTGCAGGCCCAGTGCTGGGGAGGGGGCTGGTGATGGGGAAAACTAACATCATGTCTTAAAAGGAGAGGGTTGACGAGATTACAGTGGAGAGTGGTTCCATCAAAGTGCTTTATAAAGGACAAGAGAAGAAAGCAGGGTCACAGGTGCTATCTAACTCTTTTCAACCCCTCAAGAATTTCCCAGAAGGATGGGTTTCCCAAAGAGGTTGAGGTGTGCTGGAGAATCCAGATCCCAGACCAGCCAAGTCACTCAGCTAGGACCAGAGTTCCTGGAAAATTCTATCCAGAAGGTGAGAAACAACTTTATTTCCAACCTGCCTGAGCAGAAACTTTCTACATTCCTCAGCTCATACCTAGCCTCCGATGCTATCAGCTGTGTCTGGGAAGCAAGACCCCTCTCTGGCAGCACAAGGTCAAGGGTGTCGGGATGAGGGGGCTGGAGTGGAGGGAGGAAAGCGCAGCTGTGTGTTCCTGCAGTTCCCAGGAAGGCCTGATACAAGAAGCCTTTTCCCTCTGTTCTCCAGGCCACACTGTGGGGTCAGGAAGGTCATGCACTTCCCCCAGCTAAAGAGCAGCTCTCAGGAGAGGCCTGTCCCACAGCACTGTCTCTTCACTGGAAGAAAGAAGGGCGGGCTGTGCCTCCACACTGAGCATGCGCGGTGATGATCACTGTCCATTTTCTACGGGAGGAGGAAGGTCATCCTGCGACAGGATTCTGGCACCTCCTACTGCTCCTACCGCCCATCCCTCTCAACCCCATCCCCCGCCAAGGGACCCCTCCCAGCCCCAGAGCACTGGCTTTCCTGGCACCAGGCCTCTGCTCAGTCAGGCCTGCCTCTTAACCAGAACTGCCTCCTCCTCCGCATTTTCTCTACCCCTAAGATGTCTCACTTATTTTAGAAGGCCCAGCCCTCAACCTCCCCCAGGACCTCCCAGCAACGCCTTCCCAGCAACATCTCTCAGAAGTAGCAGTCCCTCCCTCCGTGGCCCCTGACTTGGTTTACACGTAGTTGATTCTGCCTTGAGTTTAGCCACCTCTGAGGATGGCAGGACAACCTAGGGGGCCCTGGAGGCAGAAGAGGCAGGTTCAAATCCTGGCCCTGCCACCTAGAGCCATATGACCTCAGGCAAGTCACTGGACCCTCCTCGGAGCCTCTGTTTCTTTGTCTGTAAAATGGGGAAAATAACAGTACCTACCTCCTGGGGACTTGTGAGATGGAATGAAATGATGCTAACAAAGCTCTTGGCACAGTTCCTAGTGTATGGTTAGTGCTCAACAAGGCTGGCTGGTATGATCTAATACATGTTTTTACTCTTTCCCCAACATGCCCATCCTGGAGGGCTGATGGAAAGAGCGAGAGAGCCAGGGTGGGCACAGGAGTAGGAAGGATCTGGTGTCCACTTAGTCTCACCTAAATTCCAGGGTCATCAAGATAGCACCATCCAAACAGGAGGAGGGAAAATATGTCCAAGGGCCAGATAAACATCCTTTCTAGTCAGTCCTGTGATTGGAGATAATCCTATGTCCCAGGGCCAGATAAACATTCTCTCTAGTCGGTCCTGTGACTGGAGATGCTCAGGATCAGATGAACAAAATCAAAATATGCTCAACAATGTGGGAGGTGTCACCTGACAGAGGAGCTGACCGGACAAGCCTTTCATCTTTGGTGAACAAAATCTAATTGCTGCCACAGCCACCTGTAATTACTGGGGTGACAGAAAGGTGGAGTGAGGACCGACCACAGCGAGTAGGTCACAGGATGCATCTCGTTTCCTGTGGGCGAGCATCTGTGAGCAGCTAGGAATAAAGACTGGTAACCAGGAGACCAGTAAGAAGAGCCCTGGAACACCAGAGAAGCTCAGAAAACGCAGTTCTGTCTCTAAAAGACAGTTGACACATTAGCTGACTGCTGGAGTTTTCCCAGGAGTAACCCACCACAAAACACAATTTGTGGAAAGGTTACTGATGAGAGAAGGTGTTGGCATATATAGCATCAGGAACCATGTACCCTAAAACCTAACCAATGAAAGAAATGTTTAATACTAATGATGAGCATGTCTTTATATGTGACAGCATTTAAACTTGGATTTATTTTAGATAATACACTTAAAATGACATAGTGATAATGGAAATGATTTGACTTATTTTTTAAAATAAACAGGATTTTCTAATAAGTTTCATAAGGGCCTGGGGAGAGGGGTTTGAGACAAAGAGAAACGACACTGTTCTTGCCCTTAAGTTCATGCTTTAGTAAAGGCAATAAACATGCATGTGTAAGCTGTCATCTACACCTGTTTCAATCTATACCAGGGCTCAAAAATGGGACCCAAATCTGCACAGAGATGTTCTGTTTGGCTGGCACAGAGGTTTTTAAAATCTAAATTGGAATGTCTTTCTTGGGGCACTAACGCTCCAGTTCAGCACAGCCCACGCCCCCCCCCCCCCCCCCCCGCCCATCTTTACACACTGGCACCACTTGCTGAACTCTGAACGCTTTTGAGTTGACAACTGGGATCTGTACTTTTCCTTCTAAGTGTGCGCAAGCCTTTGAACAAAAGCAGTACCATTTGGACCAAATAAACTGCAATCCAGAGACGTGCTCTGAGGCACAGGTGATGCCATAAATGTTATGGGTGGGTTTGAGAGCCAGGCATTGTGGCAGGTTCCATCATTCACAGATGAAGGAGGAAGCATCCCTATTCTAGAAGGGCTTCAGATACTGAACTGACAAAGGCTCCAAGTGAAATCGAGGAATACCAAAAAGAGGATGTTATGTGATAAGAAAAGTCTAGAGAAGTAGGAGTTGCTGATTCTAGGCAAAAATTAAATTCTTTAGAAAGAAACATCCTTAGAGAGGAATCACCGACATTGATGGAGTTCTTAACATGTGCCAGCCCCTGATCTAAGCATTTTCCATGGATTATGCTCAGAGTGGATAGGAACTATGAGTAGCCCCATTTTACAGATGTGGAAACAGGGGCACAGAGAGGTTAATTACCTAGCCTAAGGTCACACTGTGGGTTCAGCTGCCTACCTGGTAGGCAGCCGAGCCACAGCTGGAACCCAGGCAGTGTGGCCACCAGGGCTCACACTCTTAGCCATATTCTATGCTGCATCCCAAGAAGAAACCTTCCACTAGACTGCACTGGCTTCTTGAAAATATCCCGTGGGGACCAAAAACTTTCTTTCTAGTTCAAGGTTCTTGTCTGACATTCAGTATCCTGAGAGAAATCACTTTGTCCAAGAATATAAGCACAACATGCATAAACAATAGGTCTAGTTTTCAAGCTAACGGAAATTAATAAATTTGGCATTTTGGTTTATAAATCAGTCTCTCATGAGCTTAGATAGCGCAAATCAGTTCCCCAAAGTCGAATCACTCTTGCACTGAGCTGAGAACAATCAAGTTTCTCTAGGTGATTTGTGTGCATAATAAAGTTTGAAAAGCACTAGCTTCAAAGCATAAATGTGATAAGACCTGCCTTCAAGCACTGCCCTGTCAGCAGAAAAACAATTTTTTGAGCACAAACGAAATTATTTATTTAACTAGTCATTCATAAATTTCATAACTCACTACTTTATTATCATATTTAACAGTCTATAAAATATGCACAAAAATATAAATTAAAATTATTTTAAGAACTAGAAGTAGGTATTCCATGGCCCCCAGCGGATCACCTTGCACACTTTCTGAGATGCCTATACTCCCCTTTTTGGAATCTACTGCCTTAGACCAAGGATCTTACCTTAGGCCTCGACCATGCAACTCAGACTGGCATCTTCCAATCTTTGAAGGCTGCGCAAAATCCACATCAAGAATAATTTCTACACTGTGCATTACTACTTCATGGATGAAGCCCACCAGAATGGATCTAAAAGCAGAGGTTCGGGGAAATCTGTGTCCAGGTAATGTTTTTACGTAATTCCAACCTGTTCTTATATGTCCTAGTTTATAAACATCCTCTTACCATCCGATAAGCATGAACTATGCTTGGTTGCTTCACCTCTCGGGGCTGGGCAAGTGGAAGAGACTGGAAAAGTACTTGTTTACCACATGACTGGCTCACAGCCAAAGTGAGAACATCTCTGTCATCTGGTTCAATGCAAAACAGCCATCTTTACCAGGCTCTTCTTCCCTACAAGTCAAATTATCCCCGAGGCATCACGCTGAGCACAGCAACCTCTTTCTTATCTGGCGTTCTATTAAGCAGAACACGAATTCAGCCACCTGTCGGTGTAATTGAGACATTCAAGATCTTTGCAATGAGGACTCGCCTTTGGAGCCCTGAGCTGCCACATCAGAAGTTCAACTACCCTGTAGGTGCCCAGCCGTGAGGAAGCCGGGCCATGTGGAGAGGCCACAAGCAGGTGTGCAGGCCAACAGCCAGCATCAACCGTCAGACATGTGAGTGAAGACATCTCTAGATGATTCCAGCCCCATCTGTCAAGCCCCCCAGCTGACAAGTCTTTCCAGCTGAGCCCAAACATCATGGAACAGAGAGAAGCTATGCCCTGTCTGAGCTCCTAACCCACAGAACCCATGAGCATAATAAAATGGCTGCTTTATGCCACTAAATGGTAGGGTGGTTTGTCACACAGCAATAGTAACAGTCTCTGTGAGATTCTGAAGTGTTCTCTGAATTATTAGAGAAAGACAACATTATGTTTAGTGTTAAACGGCCTTATATGTTTTCTAGTTCAGGGCAACCAGGGAGCCATTCATACATGATATACAGAGCAACTCTCAAATGAGAATATTTATTAAACCCCAACATCATTTCTTTTGTATACCAGTAAATGGCCAAATACTATATTTGCAGGATAATGGTGGCTACGGTCACTTCAGTGTCCCTCGAAAAGTAGTTCTTGAATTCTGTTCCCTCTCCCAGAAATGAACTGGCTCCTCCTCCTCCTACAGCTCTTCCCTTCTCTATTTATTATTGCTCAAGCCAGGAGCCCAGGAGTCATTCTGGGTACCTCTCTCTTCCTTGGCCCTCACATTTAACCCATCGGCAAATCCTGTATGTGCTACCCCCGTGATACACCTGGAAGCAACCCCCGCCTCTCCACCTCTAGCAGATACAAGTAATCCACGGAGTGGCGCCCCCTAGAGCTCATGAATGCACGCGGCCCTGCCCACAGCTACCGCCCTGCTCCACACTGGGCATTTCCACCCTCTCTCCAGCTATGGGCTTCCGGCTGGCCTCACAGCCTCTACCCTTCCCTCTCAATCCTCCCTTCACCCAACACCCAAGGTGACTTTTTAAAGTATTTATCAGAACTTTTTGCATTTAGAATGAAATCTAAGCCCTTCACTTCAGTTCTGATCACCTGGCCCTGCCCTGTCTCCCCTCCAAACTCCTTTTCTTCCACTTTCTCTCACTCACTGTCCTCCAGCCACAATGGCCTTCTTTCATCTCCTGGAACTTGCCACTCTCTCCCCCCCACCCCTCAGGGCCTTTGCTCGTATCTTTATCCAGACTGGACATAACCCCACCTTCTCATGGCCCCTGTTTCTCATGGCCAGTTTCAGCTTAAATGTCACTGCCACTCAGAGAGATCTTTCCTGACCACCTTCTGTTCAGGATCAGAGCACATGGTGGGCTTCCTTCACAGCGGTCTTCTCGACTTAGATGGACCGAGTGACTCACTCCCTTCACCTGTTTACTGCCCGTATCTTCACTACACTGAAAGCTCCTGAAGGCAAAGACCAGGCCTGCGTCCCCCACCAGTGTACCCCCAGCACCTAGCCTGGCGCCTGGCACACAGCAGGTTCAATCAGTATAGGCGGAACGAGCATGTTAACCTGCACACGGTATAGCAGCACCCCTGTAGTACCACCCCTAGCCCCGGAACTTTTGTTTTCCTTCCAGTCCGACCATGGACTTGTGGTTCTCAAAGTGCAGTCCACAACCAGCAGCATCTGCATCACTTGGGAACTTATTAGAAATACAGATTCTCAGGCCCCGCCCCGGACGTCCCAAATCAGAACCTCTAGGCAAGGCCCAGCAACCCATATTTTCATAACTTCCAGGATTCTGATGCACACTCAAGTTTGAGAACCGTGCCCATAGACTATTCCAGAGACTCCTATCCGATGACAGTCTGTCCCAAAGTATAAGTGTATTCCACTGGTTCTGAGGGACAGTTCCAGGTGTCAGGTTAAAACTGAAAGAGAAAAAAAAAGACATAGGCATTCGAAGCCTAATGTCTTTGGAAAACACTTGTTCAAGAAAGTTGAACAGGTTTCCTTATGGCAGGAATTCTCAGAGCCTTTGATATGACAATATGCATGGTAAACCCTAAAACACAGGGAAATTTGCAGCAGCACTTCCCAATTTTATTTAGCCATGAAATCTCTTTTCTCCCTCTTCTAAACACTTGTCAGATTTGTTCTGGACTCTGAGAAACACTTTGGGAAATGTTGTCCTAATGTATTCTTCTCCAGAGAAAATCTTTCTAACACCTTTCCAATTCACTGTGCCTACAAGAGATATTAATAACGTCTGAGTCACTGGCGGCAACTGCTTTAAGCTTTGTGCATCTTTATCTCTTTTGCTCTTTCCTAGATTGGAAAATAAGTGCTTAATATCCAAGCACGTCTTCATATATATTTTTAATATCGGTAAAAAGAATCTGATCTTTGTTAAAGCCTGAAATGTTTATAAAGGCAAATATGGAAGGATAGAAAATGACGGCAATTTCAAGTTGAATTAGAAAGAGAAGCAGAGTTGAGTCTCTTGTCCTGTACTGGAGTGAGAGTCACTATCCAGAGTTCAGTCCTCCAATGAGCATCGGAGAACCAGCTTCATGTCTGGGGTTCTGGGAGAGCCTTGGTTTTCTTCCCCAGTTGATGGAGGGGGGATGGGTGGGATTCTCTGATGATGAAGTGGAGAACTGCACAGGTGACTGAAAAATTATTGGTCCCAGCTGACAATCAGTAACCTTGAAAAGGCTGAGCCAGCATGGAAATAGGAAGCTAAAATATTCATGCCAAACATCCAGTGTTTACTTAATCAGGACTAATGATTAGCTTCTTAATGAAATTTTAGAAGCTCAGTTGAACACAGAAAACATTTGCTTTCCTAAAAGCAAATAGGTCTGTTTGTGCTGTGATCTGACATCTGGAGCACAGAAGACCCCCAACCCTCACGAGCACAGAGGCAGGTCTGTTTGGGGACTTCCGACCTTTCTGCAAAGATGAAAGCGGTCAAAGTGCGATCGGAGAGGGAGGGTGGTGACCAACGAGTTGGCCGTGAACACATCCAACACATTCATTGGTTTTGAAACTGCAGGATTTAATGCCACAGAGCCTGACATAAACCTTGGGCATTTGTGCTAAACAGGGCAGCTCTCACAGAGAGGCAGGGATAACCAAAGGAGCCAACATATTCAGCGGCGATTCCAGAATGTGTTTGGGAGGGCTTCGGCGTCCCAGTCTAGCTGGAGCCGCTTTCACATTTCAGGCAAACTTTTTACTTAGGTTGTACGTAAAATTCAGTAAAACGGGAGGAGGGATGAATAGATGGAGCACGGAGGATTTTTAGGACAGTGAAACTATTCTGTATGATTCTATAATGGTAGATACATGTCATTACACATTTGTCAAAACCCATCCAGGGGCCGGCCCAGTGGCGTAGCAGTTAAGTTCGCATGTTCCGCTTCTCGGTGGCCTGGGGTTTGCCGGTTCGGATCCCGGGTATGGACATGGCACCACTTGGCACACCATGCTGTGGTAGGCATCCCACATATAAAGTAGAAGAGGATGGGCACGGATGTTAGCTTAGGGCCAGTCTTCCTCAGCAAAAAGGAAGATTGGCAGTAGCTAGCTCAGGGCTGATCTTCCTCAAAAAAAAAAAAAAAAAAAGGAAAAAAACCCATCCAGGTACAACACCAAGAGTGAACCCCTAATGTAAACAACAGACTTTGTGTCAATGATGTATCACTGTGCCTTCGTGGATTGTAACAAATGTATCCCTCTGTTGGGGGATGTTGATAATGGGGGAGGCTGTGCGTATATGAGAAATCTCTGGACCTTCTGCTCAATTTTACTGTGAACATAAAACTGCTCTAAAAAATAAAGTCTATTCTTTTAATTCAATAAAATTCAAAGTTTCTAAAGATGTTTTTAGTCATACTTTATATAAGATTGAGAAAACATCAACTGCCCAAATAAAAAATTACTGTTATTATCATTACCATTAGCAGTAGTAGTAGCTTGGAGAAGGAGGTTGATAAAGATGGTGGGTGGGCTCAACAGCTCCGCCACCATCCCCACCCCCGCACTTCCTGACAGTGTCACTGACGGCAGTGCTCTATTGCTCTAGGACTCGTGGCCACACAGGGAGGGTACAGTGACAGAACATTTCTACTTCTATTGTAGCACTGACAATTCCTTTTGATAACTTGGTTAAACATCTGTCTCAGCCACCCGATTATGTGATTCAGGAGGACAGGAACCCTGTCCTATTCATCCCACAGACCCAGCTCCCGGCGCAGTGCTGGGAACATGGTGGATGCTCACTAAATGTCTGCCGACTGAACAGACGATGTGAAACAGCCATGGTCAGATAGCTCACTTAACTGCCACATGTGTTAAATATACTTTTTAAATATTCAAGTTTAATAGGGCTCGAGGAAATATCCCAATCAAATTTAAGAAATGCAGTAACAAAGCCTGCTTTGAAATTGCTAAATAGCTAACTAGAGTCTGACTCTCTCTCTAGAAACAAGATAGTCATTGTACAGCCCTGGTGGATTTTTATGAGCAAAATGCAAAACAGGGTCAATCATGTGATCTTTCTAGAACAGTTTTATATTTAACCAAGGACTGCTGAGTCATTATTCAAAATTACGGGTGGTAAAATCTTCCTTAATTTTTTCAATTATATCTACAAAATCTACCAAAAGCATTATCCATAAAACTTCGTCCTCCAACAAGTATTCTTTCACTAGGAAGCTCAGAAAGAAGACATTTCAGTGTGTCCTAAAGAAAACCCAGGCACTGCTGTTATTCTGTGTCTGAAGTCAAGATGTCATGTTAGAGCAAAAACAGACTTCTCTGACATTTAGAATCTTGTCGAAAGCCAAGAATTCTGATTATTACTTTAGGACAACTCAACATATTTATTCTCTAGATTTCCTTCCTTGAGAGAAGAACCATTAAAGGTTTTCTAATACAAGAGAACCGCATATTGAAATATATAAGAAGAAGAATTCTATCTTCTTGTTTTTCTAGATTTATTGAGGTATAACTGACAAATAAAATTGTAAGATATTTAAAGAGTCCAATGTGAAGATTTTTCGAATTAACACACCTATCACCTCATGAGTTTCCCATTTTTTTTTAGATTCTATGTGTAAGTGATACCATGCAGTGTTTGTCTTTCTCTGTCTGGTTTATTTCACTTCACATAGTACCCTCCAGGTTCATCCACGTTGCCACAAATGACAGGATTTCCTTCTTTTTTAAGGCTGAATAATATTCTATTGTATATACACGACATTTTATGTATCTGTTTATCCATCCACTTAGTTTGTTTCCATATCTAGACGATTGTGAGTGATGCTGCAATGAACATGGGAGTGCAGACGTCTCTTCCACGTCCTGTTTTCATTTCCTTTGGATTTACACCCGGAAGTGGGATAGCTGGATCACATGGTAGTTCTATTTTTAATTTTTTGAGGAACCTACACACTGTTTTCCATAGTTGCTGTACCAGTTTACATTGCCACCAACAGCACACAGGGTTCCCTTTTCTCCACATCCTCACCAACATTTGCTGTTCCTTGTCTTTTCGCTAATAGCCATTCTAACAGGCGTGAGGTGATACCTCCTTGTGGTTTTGATCTGCATTTCCCTGGTGATTAGTGGTGTTGAGCACCTTTTCATGCACCTATTGGCCATTTGTATGTCTTCCGTGAGGAAATTCTATTTCCAAAGGTGACAAGAACAAAATGACAATTCCTGGAAAAATAGAATTTTACAGTTAAATGTATTCACTGGTGCAGAGTAAAATTCACTCTGTAAAAGTATCACGTACAATGATCTTATTTTTACAAAGAGAACGATCCTTATTGAATACCCTTACTTGGTCCCCCTTCTAACTTACTTTTTTCCAAGTGTACAATTTGATAAATTCTTAAAATTTTTAACTGTGATAAAATTTATCATCTTAATCATTTTTCCAACCCATTTCTAGGTCTGTTACAATTGTTACCACAGGTCAGACTCATACAGTCCCTGACAGAAGGGTGATATAGACATGATTAAAAGTCTCTGGCCAAGAATGGACCCACTGTGATAAAATCCTAGAAGGATTAATGTAGGAATATGAAATATATGAAGAAAATGCTCATATATCCACATGGATAAATCTCCAACACATAACGTTGAGTGAGAAACAGCAAGTTACAGAGGATAGAGTGTTTGCAAATGTAATGTTTTTACAGATACACAACACCATCTATTGCTCCGGCACATATGGACCCAATGCACACACACAGATTTAAGGTATAAGTAAAATTAGAGTCTATGAAGACAAGGATGGAGAGGATAGACAAAACTTCAGGACAGTGGTTCCCCTGGGGCAGAGAGGCAGGGAGGGAGGTGACGGGTCAGGAAGCCTGAAAGAGGCTTCAGCTGTGTTCATCCGTTCCCAGTTTGTGCCAGCCCCCCTGGAGCCCAGGAGGCGTCAACAGGAACAAAGCCACATCCCGGCTCTCATGGAGCTGACACGCTAGTGGAAGGGAGATGCTCAGAAGACAAACAAATAAATATACTGTCTCTCAGGTGGTGAAAAGTGCCAGCAAGAAGAGGTTAGAGGCTGACAGAGGGGAGCTATTTGACACAGGAAGCTCCAGATAAGGTGGTATTTTATTCAAAGACACAAATGACACTAAGGGTGTGTTTATGTGGGGAAAAACCTCCACATGTACAAAATTTCATTTTGTTTTAAGTAAATATGGAAAAGTGTTAACACTTTTGTTAGCTCTGTGGTGAGCTCATGGTTGTTTTCTGAATGTTTGAAAATTTTCATAATAAAACAAGAAGATTAAAAAGAAGAAGGCCCACTACCATCAATTCCAGGAATATTGGGAGAAAGAATGTCGGACATCTCCAGATCCCTTCCACATGGAGTATCTTGGGCCTGTGGTTACAGATCCTATTTCCTTAGGAGCCCTGCACATATTGGGCCCCCTGAGAAACAGCCAGTAGTGAACAATGCTGCCTGACCACTGGGTTATACATGCTTTCTTTATCTAGCTATCTGTCTATCTATCTATCTATCTATCTATCTATCTATCTATCTATCTCTATCTACCTACCTACCTATCTATCCATCCACCCATCCATCTATCTTTGCTTCCAAAATAAAATACATACCTGTTCAAACACTGAGTGTCCCCTATTTGAGAGAGAGAAAGGCAGAAGATGAAGAGCCAGTCCAACATGTGTGTTTTAAATAGGGGGAGAGGCATATATACAAGACAAGTGAGGACCGAAGATGCAAATCAACATGAAGCATTGATGAAAAAGACAGGACCTCTAGGAGCTGGAGGGAAAAACAACACAGTGTCTGCACTGGGGAGCTAGTGAGCTGCCATTATTACCTGCTCCAGTATCACCCTTCCCCCTCCCTCCTCCCAAAGAAAGGGATATGGTACCTTAGTGATGTTCTGTTCCCACACACTCAGCCAAGCAGGAGAAAAACAACTCCCAGCTACATGAATCCCTCAAGCCTTCTTTTGGAGATAACATAAATTGACTAAGAAATACACCAGGAAGGATAATGAGTGTCAGCTCTAGCGCTATACACCCCCAGAGGTATTAGTAAACTTTTGGTGAATGGATGAATGTAGATGAGGTTGCCTCATGGCAAAATACATAAATGATATTTTTTTGTACTTAGGCATTTCCTAGGTCACACAAATCTCTTACCTACCATGGCAGAGACTGCTGGTTTGCTCCAACATCTCTATTTCCTTCATAACAGACAGTGATTTTTAGTTGAGTACATGGCCATCTGATGAGGTTCTGGACAAAATATAAGAAATCATGTCCTGGGGCCAGCCTGGTGGTGTAGCAGTTAAGTTTGTGCACTCTGCTTCAGCAGCCTGGGGTTTGCAAGTTCCTGGGAGCAGACCTACGCACTACTGATCAAGCCATGCAGTGGCAGGCGTCCCACATATAAAGTAGAGGAAGATGGGCATGGGCGTTAGCTCAGGGCCAATCTTCCTCAGCAAAAACAGGGGGATTGGCAGTGGATGTCAGCTCAGGGCTAACTTCCCTCGAAAAAAAAAAAAAAGAAATAGTGTCCTTAGTGGAAGTGTCTTTAAAGAGAGGGGGCATATCTTTCTTCCACCTTCCTCCTTCCTGCTAGCTGGAATTTGGATGTGATGGCTAAAGCTCAAGTGGTCATTCTGGACAATGACTTGGAAGCCACATGCCAAGGATGGCAGCACAAAGAGAAAAAGATTGACTCGTCCCACTGTGGAGTATCACGCTACTCCTGGACAGCCTATCTCTGACTTGTTGTATGTGGGAAATAAGTAAACTTCTACTTTACTCAAAACTATTAAATTTTAGTAAAATAAACTTCTATTTTACTAAAAGTTACTATCTTACTGTTATTGGTTTTCTGTCTAACGCAGCCAAAACTAATCCTAACTGATACAGGTATATCATTTCATCTCCCTAATCATAATCTTATAAAAAGTTTATCATGCCCATTTTGTAGACAGAGAAGTGAGGCCAGAGCAGATTAACTGCTCAAGGACACAGAAGCCAAGGCTTCTGCCTCTGAGCTTAGCCCAGTGTCCTTTTCACTACGCCATACTTGCATTTCGGTGTGACTGATATGCATTACATGCCAACAAATAAGAGAGATCAAGCAGAGACATACAAAGTTTAGTTGTGAAGGTGTTATATGAGAAGCTCTGAATATGCACATGTGGGAGTGGGGAAAGCCTGGAAGGAGTGTAGAAAGGGAGCCGATGAAGAAGAAGGTGACCTGCGTTACACTTGCGTGACTTTAGAAAGTCCACAGCAAGAAACCCACAGGCGTCCTAGACTGACTGCAGGAACATCCTTTAAGCAGAAAGTTGGCAAGTGACATGACTATAACCAGCTATGCAACTTCCCAGGGAACACCCCCTCCCCGCCCAGGCTTCCACCCTAACTGAGCAACATTCATTTAAGCTCTTGGCATTTCTTTCTTTTCAAGTCAGTTGTAATAATAACAGATCTATAAAACTACACTTGGAAAGTCTTCTGGTTGTCATAATTATATAGTTATTTAACATTTGAAACTGAAAGTATACATCCTTGGTAAAAATCAGGGCTGGCATAACCAATTGATCTAAAATATACCTTATATCCTTTTGTATGTGTCTGAGGAATATTGGCCCTGAGCTAACATCTGTGCCAATCTTCCTCTATTTTATGTGGGATGCCACCACAGTGTGGGCCGAGGAGCAGTGCTATAGGTCCGGGCCTGGGATTCAAACCTGCGAACCCTGGGCCACTGAGGCAGAGCGTGTGAACTTAACCACTACGCCACCTGGCCTGCCCCTGCCTTACATCCTTTTAATTTAAGCATGTCTTTCAGGAATAACCTGGGTATGCGGTTATATCTGCCCAATTCATTTTAAAAATGAGTTACCTCTTTTCCACAAAGCTTAAAAAATTTTCTGATTATAAGTAAATTGTCATTGTAAAAGAAATTAAAAAACAAAGAAAACCAAAAACATGTCTGGAAACCTTTACTTGATTTTTATCCTAATCAAAACAATCAAAAATTATTTTTCCATAATTTATCAGATAAAATGTGATTCATACTCCTAAGTAAAAATACATTAAATTTTATGATATTGCCATCTAGAATCTCGTCCATACACATTTTCAGTCTTCAACACCAGGTAAGGAGGTCCCCCCTGAAATTCCTCCAAAAAGGGGGAGCATGATGGTAGAAGGAAAGGATTCTACTGAGATGGAATAGCTCCCACCACCACTTCCTCAGGCCCCGGCTAAAGCCACGAGAAAGGCCCTCGTCATGTGATAAAAGATGGCAGCACACAGTATGGGTAATAAGCACCTTGCCACTCAAGTGTTTTCTACACTTATTCAGACAAATACAATAAGTACATTTTAAAAGTTATATCCTGGGGCTGGCCCTGTGGCAGAGTGGTTAAGTTCACACGCTCCGCTGCGGCGGCCCAGGGTTTCATGGGTTCGGATCCCAAGAACAGACATGGCACTGCTCATCAAGCCATGCTGAGGCGGCATCCCACATGCCACAACCAGAGGGACCCGCAACTAAAAAATACACAACTGGGTACTGAGGGGATTTGGGGAGAAAAAGCAGAAAAAAAAAAAAAAAAGAAGACTGGCAACAGTTGTTAGCTCAGGTGCCGATCTTTAAAAAAAAAGTTATATCCTTATACTAAATATGGGCAACTTTGGAACCTGGTTTTTTGGCTTTACTGTGTACATGTGTTTTATATAAATGTATTGGTTTTTACCACTTATCAACATAATATATGGTCACTGTTAAAAATATTAATAATACATAATGGATAAAGAAAAAAGCAAAAATCCCACTATCTAGATTCAACCTTAATTAACTTTTTGGAGAACATTCTTCTAGATCTCTTCTTATATTTATATATACACATGATAAATACTGTTTAACAACAGGCTGTTTCACTCAAAAATATATCTTGAAGATCTTACCTATCAATGAATATATGTAATAAGTAAAAATTGATACAAACCACTCTTTTAAAAAATAGTGTGATATTACTACATATGGATGTACTGTAACAAATTTAAGAAATAAACTACTGGTGACTTCTAATTTCTTCTTATTATAAAGCACACAGCAACAAACCTTCTTATACATATAAAGTTGTCCAGTGATTTCCCTGAGGGCAAATTCCCAGGCGTGGTGTTGCTGTGTCAGAGTGTGCACAATCGGAATGTTGACATAGACGCCCAGCTGCCCTCCAAAGGCTGGTAGAAATGACACTCCCCTCATAGGCCTCAGAGCATCCCTTTGTTTACACCCTCCTTGAGAGCCTATTTTCACCCTTGCTGATCTGACGGGTACAGATGACGGGCGGCTGTTTTATTTGAACTCTTAGAGTTCAGGCGAGGTTGGACCGCACCCTTTCATACGTGTTGGCTATTTGCATTTTTCCTTTGGTGAGAGTCCTCTGCATGGTCTTCACCCATTTCTCTATTTGGCTATTTATCTTTTTCTAAATAATTTGCAAGAGTTCTTCATATATTAGGAACATTAACACTTTTCACACATATTATACATATCTTTATCTTTTAGCCTTGTATATAGCGACAATATAGAAAAGTTTACAGTTTTTATATGTTGAAAGGTATTTACTTTTCCATTATGGTCTTTATCTTTGCCATTATGCTTAGGAAATCCTTCCCCACACCAACACTGAAAAAATATCCCCCCCTTGTTGTATTACACTACTTTCATCTTTTAATTTTCTACCTCTAAGTTTATCTTGGTATGAGAAATTAGGGGAAGGTTCAGCTTTTTACCAGCCAGTTGTCTCAACACAATTCACTCAATAATCCATCTTGTCCCAGTGGTTTCTAATGCGTCCTTATTTTATACCAAATGTCCACATACACTTGGGTCTAATTCTGGACTCTCTAATCTGTTCCTCTAATTTGATTGTTTATTCCTGTGCCAGTAACACACTGTTTTAATTGCTATACTTTTACAATTTGTTTTAATATATTTGTAGAACTCTTCCCTCATTGATTTTCTTTTTCAAGAATTTTCTCACATGTTTATTCCTCTAGGTAAAGTTTAGAACGATCTTGTCAAGTTTTGCCACCCCAAGTCCTACCACCCAATTCAACTGCACTGAACGAATACACGACTTTCAAACAATTGAGTCTTCTTTTCATCTAAGAACAACGTAGCTCATTTCCTCACATTTACATCCTCTCCCCAAATTTAACGTCAAATGTGAAGAAAAGAGCCATAGCCCTTTATCCAAGAGACGCTCACATTCTCAAGCTATTTACAAAGTGTACGTTTTAATTGCAAGATTTTTCTTTGTGCTGTAAAAATGTCCAGCAATTGCAAAATAATACTAATGCCGTTATGCTTTATGTTTAATGTCTCCACAGCTCCAAAACACCCACCTCTACTATCTAGAGAGTGCAAATCACATAGCCTTGTAAGATTTCTACTTCACGGAGGATGGCTCTCCAACCTCTAAGGCCAGGGCTGGAGAAATGGGGCCTCAAACTGCTCAGCATCCCCGGGAGGATAATTAGGAATGATGCTAACCAGACCCGCCTTCACACACTTTAAATGGCCGTGAAGCCACATCACTGCAGCCTGCTCAGTGCCGTCTGGAGTTCGTGAATCATTCTCTACAGGACACAGGTCATAGCTTCCAAACCACAGCCCCACACCCTGGGCAGTGGGCCAGCAAGGAGCAGAGGCTGTGACAGGATTGCCGGCATGTGCTGAGAGACTGGCACCTACCCTCAGGACAAAAAGCACCCTCCCAGGGCTGTGAAGGGACCACCAGCCTCCCTGCTGCCTAGTGAGCCAGAAGTGCTGTCAACGCTTGGAGAACACAGGCCACTCTCTCCCTAGAACACTGGGCCCTCGGCCTCAGGACCATGCTTTAGATTTCCAGAGGCAGGTGGCCAGAGAAACCTTAACTGCTGTATATTTGCTGATCTCATTCACAGTTAGCAAAACGGTGGCCTGCAGGCCAGATTTGGCCCAGGGATGTGTTTTCTTTGGCCCGAACAATGTTGGATCATTTTTTTGGAACCAACATTTAACAATTTAGAGATTTCCTGTATTTTCTCTTAAAAACTTAAAAAGTCTGGGCCACACTGCGCCTGCATTCCTATGCAGCAACTCTCGGTGAGAGCCGAGTGGGTCATCAGGCCCAGTGACCATGCACGTCCATCATTTACAGGACTTGAGGTTGCCACTCCCGCCTGCAGCTTCCTGATTCCCAGCAGCTTCTGATTTAGGTCTGATTTAGAGGGTACCTAGGTCTCAAAGCTAACAAAACATCTCAAGTCTTTATCCTCATACCAAATTCCTTATTGAAAAAGAAAAATCAAGTAATATATATGTAGGTGAGAGAAAATACACAAAAACCTGGAAGCTTAAAAGGCTGTGCTATATAGGTTGTATTTCTAAGGCATTTGACATGATAGAATCAAGCTGAGAAAAATTTAGAGAAGATATTAAATTTATCACTGAAAGTTCTTTAGGTAGAGCCATATTGCACCCTTCCCAGTAGATTCAAAAAATACATTCTATTTTTAAAAGAAATAGTGCAAATTTCCAGTTATAAAATAAATAAGTCATGCGATGTAACGTACAGCACGGTGACTACAGTTAATAAACTGTATTGCACATTTGAAAGTTGCTAAGAGAGCAGATCTTAAAAGTTCTCATCCAAGAAGAAAAGTAATTATGTATGGTGATGATGCTAATTAGACTTACTGTGGTGATCATTTTGCAATATATATACATACCAAAAAAAGAAATAGTGCAACATCTCTACGCAAACACACAAGAACAAAGAACCAGTTAACTATTGATAATTTGCCTCATTCATTTTTACAAACCCTCATCATACAGTGTTGGCACAGCTTCTTTCTTCTCACATGGATCTTGGGACTAGCAGGCTACCATCACCTGAATCAATGCCCACAGTCAAGAGCTGCAGCTTTACTAGCTGCCTCCCCTTTGTCTCACTATAAGTTCTTTGCCAACATAAGTTTTTCACCCCAAGATTTATACTATTATATTCACGTATCATCCCTTCCCTTCTTGGAAATGGAGAGACTAAGCAAAAGGTACCGATATACTTGAGCCAAATCCTGTTAGGGCTAATAACAAACATTAACAGCTGGACAAAATCATTTTTTTATATAAAATAGAAGGATTAAAATAATTAACTTGGGGACAACCCAAGTGTAAAAAGACATCTTTGAGACTATTGGAACAAAATAAAATCGAATATGCACTGGGTAGATGATACTGAGAGATTATTTTTAATTTATTTGGTATGATAATGGTTGCACGCCTGTGTGCGTGTGGTGTGTGTGTGTGTATTCATTCTCTTTGTGATGGCTTTAAAAAAAGAAATAAGTATTAGGGGTTTGCTATCACATGGGACTTACAAATCTTGGAACTGTCATCTTTTACAATTGTAAGAGACTTTAAACATCACTTAGTCCAGCCATGGGAAGGAGGTTTCAATTAACAGGCCAATTTCAATTTAATAGTACTGTCCTGAGAAGAAATTTTGGTCTTTAAGACTCAAAAAATGTCATGAACCATTAGCAACGTTGGCTGAGGGCACACAGGAGAGAGGAGCCATACGTGCCACTGTCAGCGCCTTCAGAACCTCCCGTCCAGTGGTCTTTCAGGGAGCTTATTACTTGTCAAGTCAACTCATTACTTCTTTAGACAGCTCTGTCTATTTACTTATTTCTTCTATTTTGAGCTGAAATCTTATTTTCTGCAGCTTACAACCACATGACATAATGGTAAGCCTGGTTCCATTTTAACTTGACAGTGTTTGAACTATGTGGGACACTTCTCCTGTCCTTCCCAAGTCTATCGCCAGTTTCTTCAATCACTCCTCACATGGCACGGTTCCCTCCCTGTCTTCACCACTCACCACTGACAGGCGCCGGTCTGTCTCTATCTCTCCTCCAGCGTGGCACAGTAAAACTCTCTGTTAATGTCATGGTGTCATAGCATAATCCCAAAAATGCCTTTAGGGAGCTCAAATCTTTGTTTTCAGAATCCCTGTGTTCATTTTGAATTCAGATGCTCTACCTTGGGCCCAATTTGGTTAGTCTGAGGAAGGCTCCTAAAACCTTTCTTGTTATCAGCCACAACTGGGTGAATTTAAATGGATTCCTCAGAGCGTAGAACTGTCTTCCAACATTTCCAGGTCCTGACATGCCACTAGCCAGAGAAACCACAAAAAAACTCAGAGTACCCTTCCTCAGCCTTGAGAGTCTCCTCAAACCCATCTACAGATTTTCATTCTTACGAAGAGAATTTTCAATCTCACAACTGAAGCCCGAGGGACACTAAGTCAGGCACTGTTTGACAACTTATCCTCATGGACAAAAATGAAAAATAGGCCATGACACATTGGCTCCACGTAAGTAATAAAGCGAAGTTTAGTCACTCACTCGACATGTGTTTCAAGAACTGGACTGGGCTATTGAGCAAATGAGAATGAATGACAGCAATCATGTCATCAAACACATAGTCCCTGAAAACTAAAACACAGGCATAAATAACTCAAATAAAGTGATCAGTGAGGTACAAAGAGCTTTGGGAATTGAGAGAAGAGGTGGGTTTCTTTGGCTGAGTTGGAAGGTGGCAGAGAAGGCAGCAGAAAGGAAGTGAGAATTAGGAGAATTAACAGGGGAAGTAACGGCTGGCCTGGTGGCGCTGCGGTTAAGTTCGCACGTTCTGCTTCGGTGGCCCAGGGTTCACAGAGTCGGATCCCGGGTGTAGACATGGCACTGCTTGGCAAGCCATGCTGAGGCAGGCGTCCCACATATAAAGTGGAGGACGATGGGCATGGATGATAGCTCAGGGCCAGTCTTCCTCAGCAAAAAGAGGAGGATTGGCAGCAGATGTTAGCTCAGTGCTAATCTTCTCCAAAAAAAAAAAAAAAAATAGGGGAAGTAGTAGGTCTGGAGGGCAGATGGGATTGGAACAGAGGAGAAGTGAGAGAAGACTAAATACCAATGGGTTGAGTCATTTGGTTTGGATGAAGCATAGGGTTCATGAATACTATTAGTGGGAAATAAAGTTTGGCAAAACACAAGAGGGAAAGCTGAATGAGATTCCTTCCTAGATCAGCATCAGCTAATCAAAGCGTATTTACACCAAATAACCTGTGACCCATCAGAAGACACAGCGAGGGTGGGAGAGAAGAAGAAAGGCCACAGATCAGAACCTAGGGCAGAAAGAAAAAGGAAGTGAATCAATAGGGGCAGAGAGAGAAAGAGCACAGCGAGAAGGGAAGAAGACAAATACTGGCTTCCCGCCAACAGGAGGCTCCTCCTTATTTATTTTCCTTCCTTGACATTGAAATGTGCCGGTTAGCAGCTGCTCTTCCCTCCTAAAATGAGTCTCCAGGCTGAGATTTCTAATCCTTATTTGTCTTCCATCTCCCTACGCCCTCTGTTAACAACC
The DNA here is from genome assembly GCF_021613505.1 of Equus quagga. Taxonomy (NCBI): domain Eukaryota; kingdom Metazoa; phylum Chordata; class Mammalia; order Perissodactyla; family Equidae; genus Equus; species Equus quagga. The sequence goes on along the minus strand of NW_025798627.1, from coordinate 2,850,943 downwards.
ACTTCCCCTAAACCGCCTAATCCACCTTCAGCAAAATAGTCAAGGCGACTGACCGCTCATTAGTGTTGGCAAAAGAAAAGCAGGACCTGAAGAGGCCACCTCAGTGACCCCAACACCCCTGACACTAGGGCAGGGGATCAAACCACCTTCTTGTTCTCACCTGAGGGAAGGGAAAGGGGACTGAAGAGGGAGTCTGAGGAGGCGACAGTGGAGGAAAGGGACCGGGAGCCTCGAAGAGCCATTCCATCAACCTAAGGAACTCAGCCCCTCCTTGCGTTTGTTCATTCACTCATTCAACCACTCATTCATTCATTTATTCCTCTCCTTCCCTTTATGCCACCTTTCTCTGCTGCCACACATCCAACAGACCACAAACACAAAGCCATTTCCACAGTAACAGCCCTTGGGTCTCAGTTTACACAACGCTTCACCAGTCCTTCATGACTGACGCAGGCCCTGACACAGGGGCCTGGATTTTCCCTTTCAAAAACACACCTCAGTATGGTTTCCCTTTGTTGCCTTCTCGCCATGTTGTAAGCTCCATGAGGGTAAAAGCTGTCTTCTCACTGCTGTATCCCTAGCACTTAGCACAAGGTCTGAACTCTGTAAACAACTGCTGAGTGAATAAGACACGCACAGAGAAGTAAGTGGGACCGCTCGAACTCCCTAGAATTCTGTAAGATGAAAAACTGGTGTGGTCAAGATTGCTGACTAGTCACCAAAGTCCGTGTTCTCTGACTCTTTTGGGGCACAGCCACAGTAATCTCCCAGGCTCTCGTCTAGTTAGGTATGGCATGTGACTGAGTTCTGGTCAATGGGATGTGAGTGGAAGTGATGATGCCACTTCCAAGCTGACCCATAAAAATCCTCCCGCGCTTTGCCTCTATGCTCTATTTTCCCTTGTGGCTGGCAGAACTGGAAGCAGACCCCTCGGGTGACCTTAAAGGATGATACCTGGGACCCTATGTGGAAAAGGGGCCCTCTGTTCTTATCTGTTCGTAAGAGAACTAAACTTCTCTTATGTTTGAGCCATGACACATTTAGGAGTCTACATGTTATAGTAGTTAACCTACCTAACTAATTCAGTAATACAGCTGGGTTACAACTCAAGTTAAGCTCTCCTACCCTTTACCAGCCAGCAACTGTTTGTCACTTTCCTAAGAAGAAATAAAGGCTATTCAGAAGACAGTACGATCTCACTTGGTATGTATGACTGAACAAAAGTCCTATTTGCTCACGATCAGGAAAAGATAGCAACCTTGCCTTGGGCTTGCCCGGGCTTGAGCCACAGCCACAGAACGGGCTGGGCAGATTCCAGTGCTGTCAGAACACTGGACAGTCAGCTCCCTTGCCTCGCCTCCTCTCAGAAGTACAGGTCACGCCCCACAGGCCCTGGACAAATGCCCAAGTGCCTGCTCGAGTAGTCTGGCCCTCGCCTCTTCTGTGCTTACCTTGCAAAAATGTCACAAAACATTGCCCCGTTGTTTTCAGGGCCTACTGGAGAGAAGCTGTCAACAGCTTTTTCAAAAAGCCACATCGACCTGCATGGCCACAGAACAAGGGTTGCACCAAATGACTCACCTTGTGAATAAAGCATTCAGCCGACCGGGTGGAGAGACAACCTTGCACATAATTCATTTCCCCCCGGCAAAGCTCTCACACTGAGATGGGTTTGACTCTTTTGCTGTTTCTACCTAACACTAGAGATTTCAAAGAGAGCTCTTCTCCCTGATGGACTGGAGCAGTTAGGCAATTGAGTTACATTAAGAGAATTAGTAGCATATACTGCACATAATTGCTTGTTCGATCTAGGTCTCAAAAACTATTAAAAAGGTAAATTATTGACTAACTCTTTTCACCTTTCTTCCTTGCAGGTTTGCTTGTTTCAAGAACTTCCAGATCCTGTGGTTCTTAATCTTTTGGGGGTCATAGATCCTTTTAAGAATTTAATGAAATGCCTTTACCCTTTCACAGAAAAAAATATATGTCCACAAGTGCACACGTACCTTACATACGATTTCAGAGCGCACATAGGATGCCTAGTTCATCCATGAATCCCAGGTTCACAGGCCCTGCAGGGCAGAGGTTAGCAAACTTTCCCTCTAAAGGGCCAGACAGTAGTGTTTTTGGTTTTTCAGGCCACATACAGTCTCTGTCACAACTATTCAACTCTGCTGTTGCAGAGCGAAAGCAGCCATGGCTGTCTGCCAAGAAAACTTTACTTACAGACATGAAAATTTGAATTTCATATAATTTTCATGTGCCACAAAATATGATTCTTCATTTCATTTTTTTTTTCAGCCATTTAGAAAATAAAAACCATTCTTAGCTGGTAACCTGTACAAAAACAGGTGATGGACCAGTCTGTCAACCCCTGCTGTAGGGCATGGGTTCTAGGTGTAAAAATACTACATCTTTATTTTCACTAACTTCTAATAGAAATTTCACGTTTCCATCCATTATGAATGTAGGCAGCAAACCTCAGTAGTGGCAGCAGTAACTGTGATTTGGTCACCAACAGAAATCACAGGTATGTTCATACCCCATTATACTAGTCACAGATAACTCAAAATATTGATCATGCTCATCACTATTTTTAAATTATGGCCATTACTAGATCTTCTGCTGTATCTTGCTATTTAAATGTGTTAACAAAGAAACATATATATTATTACATCACACATTCGATTTTTAACAATTTGATAACTATATTTCAATATAATTGATTTCCCTTCTAACCCTATAGATTTTATTTCGTGGATTTAAAAACAGAATTCTGAGAAGCAGTCCAGAGCTTTCACCAGATACTAAAGAAGTCCATGGTACAGGAAAGGGGAAGAGGGCCTGAGCGGGCAAAACCATAGCATCTCCTACCAGAGCGTTGACATCTTCAGTTTTGTGAATGAGCATCCGTATCTCCTCTGGATCACCACTGAAGATTGCTTGGACCAGTGGTGGCTGCAAACACAGGAGAATTTGAATGAGAACTATAATTAAATATATTTGATTGCATTCAGATGCAGATGGCTAAAAGATTTGTTCCCCAAAAGTTTATTCAACAATTATCAATTGGCAGACAAAGATAAGTATAGCTCAGATCCACCCTCACTAGAAGTCTAGTGGGGGAGATATTTTCACAAAGAAATAACTATAATACGATTCAAAAGCCATGACAATCACATCTAAGCTGGGGCTATGAGTATAACACAAACATCACTCATAGTTGTGGATGTCCTTGAAAGCCCCTTAAATTCTCCATCAAGGAAACTCCCAAATCTGTGGTCTTGTGCATACAGCCCCATCGTTCCCCCGTTTTCTCTTAGACAATGTTCCACAGTACCCTCAAATAATTCCCTTCCTAGAAGATGGAAATGGCCATGTTCTGACCACCTGAACACATTTTTGTCAATGTTTGGAAAACCCTTGAAATCATTCCCAAACATTCCCCATAACGTTAGCCAACAAGCACTGAGTGTTTAAGGTGGGATTACATCCCACTGCCTGCTCAAAATATAACGGCAGGGTGCAAAGCAAGAAGGGGTGTTACTGAGTGCTTATCATTGGACTCACATCCACTAAACAAGACCCAACATACAGCAGAGGATTTATAAAGGGCGAGGGAAACACAGCTGGAAGATAAACTAGCTCTGCTTGGGTGGCAGGTAGGGTGAGGAGAAGAGTGCATCCAGAAACGCTTCCTGGGAGACGTCTTAATGAATGAGTGTGCGTTGCAGACAGGGAAGGAAGGGCATTCCAGGCAGACGGATCAGGGTGTGCAAAAGTGTGGATACGCAAGGAACTCGATCTATTAGAAATGCTGTCGTCAACCTGGTGATTAGAGTGTGGGGTAAAAGAGGAAAACTGGTGGGCTCCTGGGTTGGTGTTGGGCCTGCCCCACCTGGTGAAGGGTCCTGATCAAAGCAGCTCCACCACCGCCGGCTACATGTGAGCCCCCTTCCCACGTGTAATCTGGGGTGTGAGCATGACCTTGCTGCCCAATCACTCATAGGATTGTTATTAGGAACAAATGAGTTCATATATTGGAAAACTCTCTTTGACCATACAACCCTACACAAATAACAGATGTTTTCATTAAGAAATGTTTAATGATGCCATTATGGAATATTTGACTCTTTTTTTTCAAACTTGAAAAACCTTGGCGATTACAAACACACACACATACACACACACACATTCACTCACAAATTTTGGAAATACTTTAGGCAATTAGATACTGGATACTAGGATTAGCTCCTGAGCGCTTACCATTGAACTCACATCCATTAAACAAGACCCAACATACAGCAGAGGATTTATAAAGGGCGATGGAAACACAGCTGGAAGATAAATCCTAGTAGGCAATTAGATGATGGCAATTTCCCAAACTTGTCTGACCATAAGGATCACTTGTGATGTTTGTGAAGCCAACATTCCCAGATCCTTTCCCTGCAGGTTCCGATTTATTGTATCTGGGGTAGAGGCCTGTGAATCCAGATTTTTCGTAAAAGCCCACTTAATCTTCGGAACTGGTGAACACCGGCCTAAGGTACAATCATTAGCCTCACCTGACCTCTCCCTGTTCATTTCCTTGAGAATCCGAGTCCTCATATTCCTTATAAATTTCCTTCTCTCTTTTTTAACCTCCTGTTGCCTTATGGGTTTTGACAGTGTTTATTATTATTTGGGGGGACCAATATTGTCAGTCGGATATAGTATGAGGACTTGAGGCAGTACTATATGAAAAATGTTAAATAGCAGATAAATACTCCAATATGCCAGAAATTTGTCCACAGTGTTCCCCTCTGCCATAAAAGTTTCCAGCAAGCGGACAGATGTATCTCTTTTTTACTCAAAATGCCCTCTCGATTCAACCTCCTTGCCGAGGTGTGTGATTCAGAGAGAGTTTCTCAAATTGCCAACAATGGAGCAGCAGGAAAGAAGCCTTGAAGAACACAAGTGTTCTGCCAGTTCAGTCTCAGCTGGCTGTTCTGCCTAAGGACAAGGAGATCCTTCCACACGCTTGCTGACGGCCTGCCAACCAGGTCTCCAGGTTATCTGCCCTGTAGCAAGGACTGTGTTTCATAGAAAACACAGAGTCAGACACAAACTCAGGATTTCAACAAAAATATTGAAACTTGTTTATCTGTTTCATAATTCTCCATCTGCTGTGCTGGTGGCCAAACACTTGTGTGTACTTTTCTGCCTTTTTGAATCTTAAGAGAAAACAAATATGAAAGCCCAATAACCACAGGATGACAAGCAGAGGCAGAGTCTGACAAGACTTTGATGTTAAATCAACAGTAATCAATCAACAGTTGAGAAGTTAAGATTCTGAAGAACAAACATATCCCAGGAGTTAATGCACCACAGGTTAGTCACTTTAAGGGAACACAGCTAGGTAAGCAAACCTCTCATCACTCAGGAGTATAAGGAATGTGTACAGATATTCTGTCACATTCGGTCCTCACACTTCTCAAGAAAGACAAGAGTTCCAAGCTACGGCTGGAATGTTCCCAAGGAGAGCCACCCTGATGAAGCTGCCAGACAAGGACGCCAGCACAGTCTTTCAGCAGGGAGTGGTGTGTAGGGCTTCCCAAACATGCCAGGCCCAGTCCCTGAGACTGTTTTAAAGGGTCTCACCAACACACAGAATTCCCAGTATGCACACTTTCCCAGCACCTCTAGGCCTGGCTCTGCCAGAAGCTGCTTTGGAGAGTATTGCCAATGCACAGAATTCCCAGCACCCATTGGGAAGAAGCTGAACTATTATTATACGTGTGGAATACATATACCCACATGTACACACCTACATTTGCAAATGTACACACACATCTGTATTTACACTCATGTGTGTATGCACAGAGATACACGTTGATTCACAGACAAATCCCTCACACTGTCTGTGGAATAGAAAAGGGTCTGTTCTCCAGAGCCCAAAGCCTTGCTAGATGGACATCTCTAGCCCCAGCTGTGCTGTGTGGCCAACACAACATCATCTTCACACTGTGAATCCAAGCATCACGGGATTCCAAACCAGAGCATCACAGATTCACTCTTTGCTTGAAAAGAAGCTGCGTTTGCATGGATGTAATTCTTGAACAAAATTACTGTGACTCTTGAGCAAGTAGTATTTTCTAAAAAAACATTACGGGTGTTTCCTTTTTTCTCCACGCTCCCAAATAAAACATGCCCAGAGAGCACTTTGGCATTCCCTTTTGTGGGGATTTTAACACAATCCTGCTGTTTTATTTTTCCCTAGATAAACACTTACCCTGAGAATAAATATTTAGAAAAAGACATATCCAAATATTATCTCTATTACATGATTTTAAGAAAGGGGGGACATTCTAATTAAATATTGTTGCTCATAGGTATCAGGTACTTGACTCTGTTGACCATTAATTTGGCAACCACGCTATCTTTTGCAGCTTTTGCTTTGAACTTGATAAGTCTTACCTGCGAAAGAGCAGAGTCCCAAGCCTTGGCAAGTACTGGTATTTCTTTTTGAAGTTTCACACACTTCGATACCAGCATATATAAAATAGGGTGCTTAGTGTGCAACGGGGTACAAAGTTAAATAAACACAAATTTATAACAAGGGTCAAAGTTGTGAAAAACAAATAGTGGCAGAAAAAAAGGAGAGAGAGAGATTCCAATGCCATGAAACCATTGGTTATCATTCCCTAAATAAATTTAAATTCTTAAGAAAGGTATGCTATAATTTCAGCTTCAATTACTAAAATTTTATTGACATGCTTAGCAACTGTAAACTGGAAATGATTGCCATGTGCGTGGATATTGGCACAGTCCCTCACATAGATTCAGAAGGCAGAAGGACACTTCCTGGGCTACTTTACCAATGGCACAAGTGGGGTTCAATATTAGGATAGGACCTGTCTCTGTCTTTCAACATCATCAATACCAGCACCTTCCCATCTTTGCCAGGAGTGTTGACAGCTGCCTTCTGGAGGAGACTGTCTGCCAGGCTGATGACACTTGACCCCTCTAAGACAGATGTGCAGAGCAGAGGGGCCCCTTGAATTTGGCAGCCATTATACGTTATGTAGCTAACCTTGCTAACACTAGGAACTGAAAGCTTATCAGCAACAAGCCACTTTCTCTACCCATCCCCCTATCAGCCCATCCAACACAATATTTTTCTATTTTATTCTCAGTCTTTGAAAAGAAATTGGGAAAATATCTGATTTCCAAAAGTAAGACACTAAATCAAATATGTACTGAGACAGTATTCTCAAATTTTGAAGTAGAACGACAATTCCACTAGGGGGAGCAAGATGGTAATTTGTTACCTGGGAGATAAGAGTGAATGTTCAGGTTGCGTAATTAAAAGAAGGAAGCTGGAGGATCCACTTTATTCAAGACATAGAAGAACTCAGGCTTCTGAGAGAGTTCTTAGTAATAAGTAAACACACACCCTATGTACATACCAAAACAAAAAACCAAGAAGCCTTCCCTATTGATCCCCAAGGGTCCAGGTGTTTAGGAAATAAGAATAAAGCTATCTAAAACTCAGGTGTTAATGTATCATTTTCATCATTTGCAAAACCCAATTCAATTATTCCCTCAATTCTACCTTCAAAAACTGCTACTAGGGGCACCAGACATGCCATTAGTTTAGGAGTAAAGTACCTCATGGGTCCTACAGTGAGAGCACAGCTAGTTGAGAGGACCCACCCCCTCCTCCAATGAGGCTGTGGGTCCCTCCTCCAAAATCCCCTAGTGAAACCACCAATGTGTTTTTTGTTAAAACCTTGTAGAGTGCACTTCACATTCCCTTTGTGGGAGCTGCATGTTCTTGACTGAAAAAACTGGCTTTCGAAGATAAGCAGAGTGATAGAGGCTGTCACTGAGCATCTGTAACTACAGCCAATGGTAAGTCCAAGAAGATGCTCCAGCATGTCATTCCAACTCCTGGGGTGTTGCTTGTCTTTTTTTGATTAGATTGAGTAATTAAAGACTCTAAATCTAAAGGAAAACATCTTGCATTCTAATCAGGAACGGGTGATGGGAATCAATCAATAGCCAAGAGCAAAAAATGATATTGCTAAACATCTGTCCATACTTGAGCATCCTGAGTATAGTACATCATTAATGCAAGATGGGAGCACGTTATTAGTAGCTTATAGCTGATGCAGCAATAATCTGGCCACATGAAACCATCAACTTATACGAACACACTGAAACACTTCATTAGGTAACAACCGGTTTTTGTATGAGGCAGTGCTTGGATTTTTACAAAAGGATAATAAAAATTTGTTCAAGTCACTAGACTTAATGGACAAAACTTGTTAGCTCTATTCATGTGGGTCCTGCTGTGTGATCTGCTGAAAGGAGGCCATTAAGTGCTCCCTGAATACAGAGCACTCTTTACTTGGGGAGAAGTTCACTCCATCACAGAAATGTAATGATGATCATAAAATCAAAACCTGTTTCCCTTAAGAACTGTACAAAATATACTGAATCCTCATAAACTTTTTTTTTAATACAGGACTACATATCTGAAAATGTCTCCTACAGCCTATGCTGCAGCGTTCAGTGTCTATAATATTTCCAATTATTATTAAAAACAAAAAAAGCATAAAATTCCAAGTATCAGTAATATCCTCTCTATATGTAGCTATTTCTTAACTCTATACTTAAACACTGTAAAAAAAAAAAGGACTATATTTAATCAGAAAATGGAAAAATTAATTTATTATCTAACCTTTTCTAGAATGAAGATAATACATGGGATTGACTATGAAATAGTTGTTCAAGGACCAACTCTCCAGTCTGGGGAACATTCACATCCTTTGCTGCGCCTTGCTTTCTTGAGCTCCTCCTTGGCTGCATCTCTGCTCTTTAATGCTACTCACTAGCGCCTTCACCAGAGGACAGCTACCCCAAGGGAAAATGAAACCCAGGCACGCCAACTTTGCTATTAGTCACTCACAAAAGATTAGGTAAAAGGAAATGATGAAACAACAGTATTGGTTAAATTGAAATCTGGAGGCAATGTTCATTTTTACAGACCTGAGATCTCTCTCTCTTTTTCTTCCATAGTGGGGAGATTAATAGGGTATCAGACTGACCTGGGATTAAATCCTAGCCTTAGTTTCCTCATCTGTAAAATGGGGTTATCATGGCCATTTTACAAGATGTGTTTAAGAAATGACATAATATATGCAACGCCCTCTGTACAAGGCCCGATGCCTACGTATAATCTATAAAAATAGTGATTAGTGTTGATTTTGAGTTAACAAGCTCAAAAACTTTCACAGACAAGTGCATGTAAGTCCATCCATCCTACAAGAGGAAAAATAAGGGATTGAGGGAGATTTCCTAAAAAATTACAGAGCAAATAAGTCAAGTTAGGATTATCATCCATTCAACACCACCTACAAAGCCAAGGGGCCCATGACAGTGGGAGAAAAGCCTTCTCAGGCAGGGGAGCAAAACCAAACCAAGCCCGAGCTGGCCTCCGTCACACTGGCAACCTCAAATACGTCACTCAACCTCTCTGTACTCCGTGGTCTAATATAAAAAGTCAAAATAATAGCAACTCACCTGAATAATACATCATCTTTCTTTGATTCATCAAAGGGTGCACATATTCATGTCCTCTGGATGAGAATATGAAATCATAACTTTACTATTTAAGGTTATCACACATGTGTACAGTTATACTTTTCCTTTTTGATCTCCTGATGGTCATAAAGGAGATGAATTCCCTGTTTGGAGCTGTGAGGGGGGGTCTAACGATTTGCCTGGTAGTGGCCAAGTTGAGACAAGAACTTAGTTTTCCTGATTCTCCCAGTTCAGTATTCTCTCTCGTGTGTCAGGTAATACAATATAATACAATACAAGATGATGAATATAGAATAAATATAATATATTATATATATTTTATACTAAGGAATTCAGCCTCAGTTTCAATGTACTTCCTATGGAGAAATATTATATACCTTATAACTCACTAAGGAAATATGTCACCATATATATCCTTTCCATGTTGATGTACATATTTACATCATATAGTCACTCTATATGTGTATATATTTCTAGGCATCGTTACTCTCAACAAAATAACTAACAATAAAACAATCTTGCCAAAAGATAGAAGACAAAGAGCTATAATCTTTCAAAGTAGGGGCGCTCAGTGTGAGTTCGAATTACCAAAAAGATGGAGAAGGTAGGTGTTAAGCTGGATTATGAAGAATGACACTGGAATAAATCTTTCACGTTGGAGAAGAGTAGAGGAAAAGGCTGGAAAAGCAAATAACTAGGTCGGGGGAGCGCCATGCCAGCGGAAGGAGTCCTAACCCAATCTTGTGGGCAAATAGGAACTCGGGTCTTGAGCAAGAAAACAGCTGAGGGTTTTTGCAAACATTTAATCTGTCCACAGTGTGCGCTGAGCTTTGGAGGAGGAGAGAATGGAGCCAGAGAAGCCAGTTGGAAGACGATTACCGCAATCGATCCAAGGCATCACAGAAAGAACTCTCCCATCTTCCTTTATCTCAGGCTCCCCAGTTGCTACTTACAGGAACGGAGTGGAAACAACACACACAGTTTTCAGTTCTTTGATGTCTGCTCTATTCCTGGATGCAAGTTTGGCTCAGCGTCTTGGCCACTTTCCTTCACTCTTTATATATAGCCCAAATCTCCTGCCCCCAAGACACTAATGTTTCCAGGTGAAATCGAGGTTACTTCCTTTAGGTCCTGGAACGCTTCCATTCTTCCCCCCACAGAACCTCCACGGAAGTAAGTTCTGTTTTGTCAGACTTGTCACTTGATCACTGAATTTAAATCACAGCATTTCAAAAATAGGCCACATCCATAAAGAGCCAAAGCAAAGCAAAACAAGGCCAACGCGCTCTGCCAAATGCCATATTTTTACTGGGATCTGCTGCCAACTACCCACATCTTTTTTCACTCTGTCTAGTTTCAAATGGCTTGAGATCAAATCTCAACTTTAGCTAAGTTAATTAAATGGTGCTCAGGAGTTAACTTTTAAAGAACGTTAGTTTAAGCAAGAGCACAAAGGATCCAAGAGGTTAGCTCATAGAGAATATTGAAATCAGTGTAATGCAAACAGAACAACAACATACTTCCACAACAGTGTCCTGTTTTGAAAAATTGTTATAGAAGTTTTATTTCCTATTTTAGTTTTGGTTACATTCTTTGTATAACTGCATCCTATAGCATATTGAATTCATGTGGTTTCAAATATGGAGGGTTATTTAATAATGCCAATCAATATAAGCCACTTTAGTGACCTTTGTGGGAAAAAAATTATACAGCTAGATGATTATCAGGGTAATAAGTGTATTCAGCGCAATTTCTTTGTTTAGATAAAGAAAGTGGTTCTAAGTCTTAGGATGCATTGAACAAACACAACTTTTTATTAATATCTCGTATGTACATCCCTTTTCATGATAAGGGCAACAATAAGATAGTATTCCTAAAGAAAAAATATGATAGAAAATGGTCTATAACTACAGTAATATTTTCTTGTGGCCTAAAGTAATTATAATTTTTGAGAATTATTGGAAATTAGAAGCTAAATAATGCAATTCAAGCATCCTTCAAAAACAACAACAATCACATCAATGTGCAGAAATGAAAGGCATTGATGAGGAAGGTGGCAATTTCTTGCTATATTTGAGGGGGATGGAAGTACCAGGTATGAGATATATGGATTAACTCAATCACATAAAGTCATTCAAGACTCAAACAAACTCCAAATTGGGTTTGTCTGAAATTTGTTAGAACCTGGATTCTTTCAAAAGGCACTTTTTGCCCAACCAAGTCTTTCCAATGCCCAGGAGAGTTTTCTTTTAAATCTCCTTCCTTTCTGCAGTTCACTTCCTTTGAATTCCATATGCATTCCTTGGAAAGGGAGACAGGAGTTAAGCTCTCCCCACCTCTCCACAGGGGGCCAGATGGGGGATGAAGGAGATGTGCAAAACTGAGTCACCGCCCTGGCCTGGGCTGTTCAAATCACTCCCAAATCTAAGGCAGGGGGTTGACCAGGACCTCTATTAGTCTCTGCCTGAGATGACTGGAGGGTCCCCTGCTGCCCACAAAAACAGGAAAGTCACAAGAAAGTCAAATCTATTAGGGATTCTCTCAGTGTAGTCTTCCAGGAAGCATCTTCTCACTTTCCCCACCCAATGTCATAGCAAGGGCATTCAGCAACAGAAGTCAACGGGAAACGATAAGGCAGCAGGAAGAGAGGAGTCCAAGAGGCTGAAAAACATTAGATAATACAAAACGGGAAATTTTGCTAAAAAGGATGGTCACATTATATTTCTTTGCAGAGACAGCAATCCAGTTCATATTTCCTTTATGTCTCTGCATAGCACCCTGCCAACAAGAAATGAAATCTATGTTTTTAAAAAATTAATCTGGTACATTTCAGATAAACATATTTGACCCAATCCAACAAAGATTGATTAAACAAAGGAAATTTACCAAGCGTAAGAAATTCAGGTACTGAGATGTTATAGTCAGTCTCTCCCTTGATGGAGTTACCAAGGTGTAAGAGGAATGACTATACACAACTTGAGTGTAAGGTAAATACCACAGGAGAAGTACATGAAGAAGAATGAGAGAGCACATCTGGTCTGAAAGACGCAGCCTTTGGCATGAATATTGAAGACTGGAGAGGATTTAAACAGGTAGAGATGGATGGAATGGGAAGGGAGTGGTCGTACCTCAGAAGAATGTGAGCAGAAGCTGGGAAGAATGAACATATACAGGGAACAATTTCATTTGGCTGGAGCATGAGAGAAGGGACAGGGCGAGAGGTAGAGAGGGGTCATATCATAGACGGCTTTGAGTGTCAGGCTAAGAAATCTGGGCTCTTCTATAGAACTGGGAAGCCACGCATGGTTCTCGAGCAGGGGAGTGATGATCACTCTGGAAATGGATTGTATGACGACCTGGAAGAAGACCTGAGTCGTACAAGTTCGGAGACTGCAACAACAGTCTGGGTGAGAGGTCTTGAGGATGGAGTGTCCCTGAGTTGTGAGGGAAGCACTCTTCATGGCCAAGATGTGGATCTAAAAGATAAGTGACCTCTCCCCACCTTTAATGCAGCAAGAGCCAGCCCACTCAGGCATGGCTGCCTACATGCGGAAAGCCTCTCACCAACTTCCTCCGTGAGATGCAGGGCTCTCTGGAGCAGAGCTGGCCCCACCATCAGCAGAGGAAGTTCTGCAGTGTTCACTTTCTTTGCTTTTCCACTTGTGCAAGGCCCTGCAGCTGATTACTCTGCTCTGTTCAGCTCTGGGACAGGAAGTTACTCGGGCTCCGAAGTCAGTTAGCATCCTGCATCTGTTCAATCTGCTGCTCTCTCTCCTCTCCACCACAGAAACCAGAGCCTCAAGGCTTTCGGGGTGGGCGCTACCTTCACAGTGTAAGTTTTGGTCAGGAGAAAACTTAACTTCACGTCATCTTATCTTCATGTCATGAGCTGAGAAACGGACAAACAAAAAAAACCTAATCCAAGTATAATGCTATCTTTATTTCCTAATTCTACAATTTAGTCAAAAGAGAAAACTCATTTTTTTCCAATCATGCAAAGTTTGAAAAGTGGAAAGAAGAATTATGGGAAAGGGACTTTCTGAAGCTTGAAAAGCTCCACACATTTTCTCTTTCTCTTTGATTTGCTGTTTTGTGTGTGTGTGTGTAAGGAAGACTGGCCCTGAGCTAAGATCTGTTGCCAATCTTCCACTTTTTGCTTGAAGAAGACTGTCGCTGAGCCAACATCTGTGCCAATCCTCCTCTATTTTCTGCGGGACTCCGCCACAGCACAGCTTGACGAGCAGTGCCAGATCTGTGCCTGGGATCCTGACCTACCAACCCCGGGCTGCTGAAGCGCAACACGTGACTCCAACCACTAAGCCACCGGGCCAGCCCCATTTGCTGGTTTTTAATCTTTACAGTTTCCCTGTTGCAATGATACAAAGACAAGGCAAAGAAGAAACTTAATAACCTTTCCCACCTCTAATGTTAGCACCCCAGTGTGTATCCTTCACATCTTTTCCTATGTTTCTGCTGATATGTAGAAATACAGATCCAGAAGAGAGAGGTTACACTGTTATCACAAAAGTGAAATTTTACTATTTCCCTTTTTGCTATTTGCAAGAATAATATATTGAGGGCATTCCCCCCAGGGCACTAGATGTAGGAGTAACTCATTTCTTTGAATAGCTATATAATACTCCATAATATGGGTATATCACAATATGTTCAACTATTCCCCTTTGGTTGGGCACTCAGGTTGTTTCTAGTTTGTGCCACAACAAACAAGCCTCTATCGGCATCTGTCCTGGCTGGTGCATTTCACAGAAAAGTGCTACCAGAGCTGAAGGCATTTTTGGAGCGCATACTATATGCTATTTTTATGGAATATACAAAAGAAATGTGTGACATAGTCCCTTCCTCAGAGACTGCCAAATATAGCTGGGGAAATAAGCCTAACCCACACAAAACAATTAAACTGTGTAAGACAGGACTGAACCGTGTTCTACAGACTTCACGCAAGTGCATGCCAAGTTTTCCTTCAGCACCATGACAGGCAGACTAGAGACAGAGCTCGGAGGTCCTTTAAGTCCTAACACTCCAGGGGCCTTCTCTGGTTCAGAAAAAGGGGAAACAAGAAGGGCTAATAAGTCAGTGGTGTGTGTGGAAGAGGCAGGGCTTGAACAGAGAGGCCTGAGAATGGTTTAGATGGATGGAGGGGAAAAAATTATATTTTGGAGTGACAAATGAGCCCAGGCACAGCACTGACTTTAGACTCAGGAGAGTGACAATAAGCAGTCCCTTCCCCAAATCACCACATTTCCGAAGAGTCCCTCTCATACTCCTCCACCCCCACCCAGTCTCTGCTTAAAGGCATAAAAGAAGCCCAAGTTTAGCTGACGCAGAGGATTACACTAACCCTGATTTAAAATGCACTACTTCCAGCCAGCAGACTCCCCAAGTCTCTTCCCTCCTATCCTTTCCAAGCCCCACCTCACCCCCTGCCAACACACACACACACACACACACACACACACCACCTTGTTCTGTGCTCTTTAAACAATAGCATTCATTTAAATGGTTCCTGTCCATCTGGAAAATAAAATGAATAAAATGGAGGAAAGTAATAATGAAGTTTAAGTGATCGTAACTTAACCAAAACACTGGGCTCTTTTGGGAATCAAAAACTCTGTTAAAAACGTTAGTATTGATAAACGCGCCCCAGCAGTACTGGTGTTTCACTGGGCGTTGCAATGCTATGTGTGAGACTGACCAAGCCCACTGAAGTATAAAACATACTTAATAACAAGTTTTAAACTGTCATATTGGTAAATAAGATTTGAGGGCTCCGTGTACCTGCCAGAGGTATATTCTGCCTTGATACTGAAAATATGTCACTCTGTGAGAAAGTCCTGAAGAGGAATTCGGCATGAGCAAATTAACGTGCCTCTTATCTCAAAGACTTGAGATCTAAAAATTGGATCTGATTTTTAACTGAGGTGGCACCACAGGGAAGTCTAAGATTCTCTTCTTTTCCACCACCCTTCCCAGTCTAAAATTAGTCTAATATTTTTTAAACTGAGGAAAACAAATTTACTCCCAGCTTGTTAACTTGAACGCCAAGTTAAGACATAATCTTGACAGTCGCATTGCAGAAAATAGGGCTTTTAATAAGGAGAGGGAATTACTGAGTTTAAATGAAACCTAATTTGCTGTCTGTTTCTGTTCAGCAGTAGGAAGAAAAAAATCCCTTGACCTCCGCTGCACCAACCCAAACAAGGAGGGCCTGAGGCCTGAGCCTGGGTGGCAGGGAGGAAGCCCGTGTCCTGATGTCTCCTGTGGCCCAGCTGACGAGAACAGGTGGCTCCCTTCTTGGAGGTTCCACGCCCCCTTCTCCTCACCCGCCCTCTCCCTGCCATTGGCTCTAAGTGGTGTGGAGGCCCCGTTACTGTCTTTGCAGGTTAACTCTAGATTTGGGAATCCATGCTACACACCTAACATCAAAACCCTTAGCAATTGTTACCCAGTCAACGCGCAACGTTCCACTGGTTTAAAATGTGCACTGCGGTCATTATTCTTTCAAGATCATGGTCCTATTGTCCCGACGAAGGGGGACTTTGGCCTGCCCTTCCTCCTCCCAGGGACAGAACTGGGCTTGGCCAAAGGCAGGAACCCCAGGGTCTCGTGTGACAGAAACGGCCTGCCGGGACATGTCGAGGCCTCTTCTCAATTTCAGAGCGCTCTGAGTGCATTTGGCATGTGTGGCGACACTTCGCCTCTTGAATCAAGACCAATCAAAAGTGTTGAAACAAGGCCACTGAGAGAAGTGGAAAGAAATTATCTGAGGACCCACGAGGCCCTGGCCTGTTCTAGACGGGGTCAGTAGATATCTTAAAACTAGAGCGAGTCACAAAGCTAACAGAAACCTCTGCTTCCTCACCAGAAAAGATGGGTTCAGAACAATCAACTCCTCAAGAACAAGAAGGGGAAGATTAGATTTTATGAGGAAAAAGCCCACGGAGGGGTCCAAGTAAGCCCACCCTGGGAGAACAGCAGGGCCACCAAGCATGCTGCCCGTGGCAGTGGAAGCAGCAGGACCAACCTGCTCAGAACTGGTCAGAGAGCTGGGACGATCAATATGTGCAGTTCTGGATTGCCCCCTTTTAATTTCTGGAAGACCTACATGGGTGCAGAAGAAATTTGGCTAATGGTTCATAGCTGGGTTACATATCAGAATCTCCTGGGAAATTGGGTCCCACTCCAATGAGCCTGATGCTGAGTCCGGGTCAGAGATGCTAAGTCAGAGATGGAAATCCCAGCACACGTGCTTAAAAAGGATTTCCAGGCAACTTCTATGTGCTCCTCAAACATGCAGTACTGAATCTGATCCTTTACATCAAGACCTTAGAAACATTATAGCTTTGACCTCATAATCCCACGTCAAGGAAGCTATCCTATAGAAATAACTAGATATGCAGACAATTTTTGTATAGAGATGTTCATAACAACAATATTCATGACCGCAAAAATTAGAAAGGAACCAATGTCAAAGCTGGGGAAATTATTAAATAAATTACAATACATAAATCTAAAGAATATATACAACCGGCCAACAGGTACATGAAAAGATGCTCAACGTTATCAGTCATTATAGAAATGCAAATCAAAACCACAATGAGATACCATTTCAGACAGCCCAGGATGGCTAAAACAAAACAAAACAAAAAATATGTGTTGGTGAGAATGTGGAGAAATTGGAACATTGCTGATGGGAATATAAAATGGTGTAGCCAATGTGGAAAACAGTTTGGCAGCTCCTCAATACATTACACATAGAATTACCATATGACCTAGAAATTCCACTCCTAGTTATATACTCAGAAGAACTGAAAGCGGGTGTTCAAACAAAAACTTGTACATGAATGTTCATAGAAGCACTATTCCAATAGCCAAAGGTGGAAACAAGCCAAATATCCATCAACTGATGAACAGATAAACAAAATGTGGTCTAACCACACAATGGAATATTATTCAGCCATAAAAAGGAATGACTATAGTGATAGATGCTACAACATGAATGAACCTTGAAAACATGATGCTAAGTGAAAGAAGCCACAAAACTCACAAAAAGGCCACATGTTGTATGATTCCATTTACACGAAGTATCCATATTAAGCAAATTCATAGAGACATTAAACACACTAGTAGTTGCCAGGGAGCGAGAGGAGGACAGAACAGGAAGTGATAGCCTAATGGATAACGGGTTTCCTTTTGGGATGATGAAAACATTCTGGAACTAGATTATAGCGATGGGTGCACAACATTTTAAATGTACTAACTGCCACTGAACTGTACACTTTAAAATGGTTAAGGGGCCGGCCTAGTGGCACAGCAGTTAAGTTCACATGTTCCACTTCCGCGGCCTGAGGTTCGCCGGTTCGGATCCCAGGTGCGGACATGGCACAGCTTGGCAAGCCATGCTGTGGCAGGCGTCCCACATATAAAGTAGAGGAAGATGGGCATGGATGTGAGCTCAGGGCCAGTCTTCATCAGCAAAAAGAGAAGGATTGGCAGCAGATGTTAGCTCAGAGCTAAGCTTTCTAAAAAAAATTAATAAATAAAAAATAATAAAATGGTTAAAATGGTAAATTTCATGTTATATATACTTTACCAGAATAAAAAAAGTTACAATACATAAAACAATACATAAAATGTACAATATATAAAATGTACATGTACAATACATACAACACATGAAAAGTCCAATATGCAAAAGTTTATAATACATAAAACAATACAATACATAAAATGCATTAAAAAGTTACATAAATACATAAACCAGAATATTTTAGTTATTAAAATTGATCTTTTGAGAGAGTTTAATGAGATGGAAAAAAAGCAGTCTACAAAACTTACAGTGTGACCCCAGCTTCATAATATATAAACGTGTACAGAAAAACAAAGACTGGAAGGAAATTTATAAAAATGCTAAACAGGATTATCGACAGATGCATTTTCTGTCATATTTTTCTGTAATTTCCCCAATTTTCCATAACAGTTTTTATTGTCAAATATTGTTAAATACTATTTTTGTAATCATAAAAATAAACAACTTTTTAAAACGATGGGACCACTTGACACTTCGGAGCTCAGATAGGAAAAGACAAGAATAACGAAAGGTCTAAAAGACACGTGACGTGACCATTTAAGTGGTGGGGTAGGCAATGTTATGGTGTGGCTGAATCAACAATCTGGAAATCTGTGCAACAATTTGAAGAATTTATGTCCTGTCCAAAGCTGGAATTATGACTCCAGATCTTTTGGGTCTTCAAGACATGCTGGAGCTTCAGACTTTTCAGTGAAATGCCCGATTTTTAAACGTTGGCAACTTACTCCATATTTTTCAAACCCCACAGGCCAAACAAAACACATGTGTGGACCGGATGTAGCCCACAGGCGCCAGTTAGCAAACTCTAGTTTATAGGAACAGGAATGTTTAGCCTGGAAAAGAAAACCTCTGAAGGAACGCAATAGTAACTTCCAATATCTAAAGAATGGCTACATGGAAGAGCATGTGGACTTAATCCTCATGTCTCTAGAAGACAGAACCCCAGCCAAAGCCCGGGCATTGTCAGGAAGCAGAACTGGGCCCAGTGGAGAAGGGAGGCTTTCTAACTATTAGAGCAGCTGTCCAGCAATAAATAGGAGACTTCAAATGTAGCGAGCTGCCCATCCCCGAGGTGTTCCAGCAAAGGTCATATAAGCAAGATTCCTGCTTTGGTCAGAAATTGGACTAGGTCAAAGGCTCCCATTTGTGGCAGAGCATCAGAAACCTGGAAAAAAATAGATTCCAGGACCCCATCCTACAACCACGGGGTGAGGCCCAGGAATGTGTATTTCTTAAAATGTGGCTCACCTGCCCAGCAGGTGATTTAAACCACTGCACTGAACCTCTGACTTGGAGGCAGAATTCTACTGCTCTAGTCCATGGTTTTACCAAACTGGCAGGGTAAGCAAGGAGAGACGGAAGAAAGGAAGAACAAGGTACTGGAGCTCACTATGGAGCAGGGCCTGTGCTAAATGCTTTCCTTATGTCATCTCATGTGTGAGGTCAGAAGTGATGCCTTCCATCCCATTTCCTAGAGAGAGAAGCTAAGGCTTGGGGAGTTTGAGTACGGCCCAAGGTTACCGCCAAGTGCTAAGAAGACCGTTCTGGCTCCAAATCACACGCTAGTCCAACTACATCACAACGCCCTCTTCTCACCCTTTCACCAGACATTTCTCAAGTGCCCTTGACGAGCCAGGCAGTGCACTAGGTGGAGGGGATTCAGCCATGATTGATTAAGACAGTCTCCAGCCTCAAGAAGCTTAGGAATCTAGTGGGAAGCAGAAAGGTAGGCAATTACATCACAGTAAGAAGTCGTAGGTCCCACAGGAAGGTCACCCCACCCAGCCTTGCATCAGGGAAGGCTTCTGGGAGGAGACAATATCAAAGCCCGGGCCCTATGGGGACAAGGGAAAAGGGACTCTAGCCCGAGGATGCAACATCTACAGAGTCCCAGAGGCCAGAGGGAACCTGGCATGTGTGGGGAAATGTGACCAGCTCAGGGGGGCTGAAGCACGGTGTGCAAGGAGAGAAGGAGAGGAGTGACAAGATGTGGGGCTGGCAACGTGGGCAGGGCAGAGCCCCAAACACTCGTGTGCCATGCTAAGACTTTGTTATTTATCCTCAAAGAAACAGGAAGCAGTTGAGGCTCAACACAAGGGAGTGATGTATTCAGAATCTCATTTTATGAAGATCAGACTGGCTGTGAGTGCAGAAATTGACAGCAGGCCAGGACCGACTGGAGGCAGGGGGACCACACAGAAGGCTGTGGCAGTAATTTCAGCTCACAGAGGATGGTCATCCACACAATGATGTGGCAGGGCAGATGCTGAGAAGCAGAGCCATGATCTTCCTTCCTCCCTCCCTCCTTCCCTCCTTCAATAAACAATATTACAGAGCCCTGACTATGTGCTGGCCACTCTGCCAGGCCTAGACATAAAGACAGGCAAAAACAAGCACAGTTTTTGCTGTCATGGAGTTCGCCCTCTGCTAGGCAATAGATGTTTGTGGAAGTATTTTCAAAAGTATTAAATAATATGCAAAAAGATTGCTGGTTGGTTATGTCATCAATAATAATACAGTAGGTAAAGAACATTAGGGGGCTGGCTCCTCTCTCCTCCATCCTTAATTCTGAAAATCATTAAGCATAAAAGCCCCATTAGATAAACCTGAAAGTTATCTCCTAATAAGGCCAGTACTCTTCAGAGTTATATTCTTAATATTCACATACGAGAATGCAAATCAGACTGCCTGCTCTTGGTATATTTCATTCATGGAAACTAAAAAGGATGGGCCTACATTGTAATTCATTATTCCTTGAACAGAATGACTAAAAAAAAAAAAAATGGGGATGAGATATTAAATTAATAAATTAGAAGAATTATTAAAAACTTCCTAAATGTGGCCTCACACTAAATTAAATGAAAACTCCTCTTGCTGTGTTTTGGGACAGTTGCTAGCGGCTTTGGGAACAGGTTCGGATTCACCCAAAAAGTGGCCACGGAACAAGCAACCAGAGAACCTCCCCTCGGAGGGGAGGCGGCAGGTGTCGGAAGGGTCTTCGCTGCGGCGTTGAAGAGGCCTGGGGCGGGGCGGGGCGGGGCGGGGCGGGGCGGGGCGGGGGGGGGGGGGGGGGGGGCGCCTCGTGCTCTGATCTGATCGCAGAAGTCTGCACTATTCCATTTCCTGAGTAACTCCATTCAGTCTCAGCCGCAGGTCACAGGTGAGGCTGCGATGCGCGACGCCCCTCCCCGAGCCCTTGTTGTTTAAGTCACAGCCACGACATTCTTTTCATTCCTTTCCTTGATCCCAGTAAAGTGATTCCCAGTTAAGAGTCACCCCCCATTCAACAGCTGTGCCTGTGGCTGGCACATTATGCGGCTTCTCTTTTAGAGGTGATCTTTGTGACCTCTCAGATGATGTCTCTGATCTTTTATCATTCCGGCATCTCAATGGCCAGCAAAAGAAAAAGTACATTAGCAAATGAACTTGTTCTCTCCCCTTTCCGTTCTTCACTTGAAACACGACTCATACAACACCAGCTCACGTAATTACCACTGATCTCAGGTCACTGAGAAAGGCCCTCTTCTAGTTTCTTCTTTTGCCATGCTGATCTTTCACGGTGTTGTATGTACACTTTTCTCTGGTGCACCAGCACAGGGGAGCACATCCCACAGGCTGGTAGTACTGAGTCGAAATCTGCTTTCCCAAAAATGTTAGAGAAAGAAAGAAATCATGTCCTATATGGTTGAATAATCCTAACCTTTACATTTGGCAAATCAGAGAAAAACAGAAACGAGGAAGAGGTATACATTCCCTGGGTACTAATGAGCCAGCCTCAAAACAGAGTCGGCTTATAATAAGTGTAGCAGATTCCTAAAAGTAAAATGTTCAAGTCCCCCTTTTATAAATTGTACAGAAAGGAAAGAAGAGGAGATGCCAAATGGTGATGGGGGCTTTGGTTGCTTTTATCGGGTTATAGTTTTACAGGAATCTTGGACAGTACTGATGAGCTTTAAAAAATGGCTTTCCTCAGACTTTCTAAACATATGCTTTACTCTGGATGCTCAGAGAGATGCTCAATTTTCATTTAAGTATTTTAGATATTTTCTCTCTATGTAACTGCACAGAAGACCCTCGAAACCAAGGTGTGACCTAAACCTGCCCAGAGGTGTCCTCGTGGAGAACACTTGGTGCCAATAACAACCCACACGCATGCCAACGGGGCCAGAACCAAATGGAGGTCAGCAAGAGAGCTAGCCGGCTTCGCCTCAGTTGTTGGGAAAACTTGTCAGACTATCCACTCCTCCTCTCCCCAACCCCAGGGAAGAACGGAAGATAAACAAAACTGGAGGAAAGAGCTGTTAGCCCCCCCACTTTCAACATCCAGAGACTAGTTCAGTGTCCCACTGGGAGAGGTGAGTGGGCAAAGTTAAGCCCGCTGGCCACACACCGGGTGTCTCTTTTTCAAGAAGAGCTTTCATTTTAATGCTTTCAAATGGGTTCTAATGGTAACCTTGGAGAAGAATAACCCAAAACCCCGTGGAAGTGACCCATTTTCTCCAGGCTGTTTGTCTGCCTTTCTCAGAACATAGTGTGATTCATCCATTAGGCTATCTGAAAAGTAGGCACTTAGAATAAAGGCAAAGTGGACACAACAGCCCATACCATTAGAGGCAGCTCTTTGCTCTGCTTTGTGCTGCTCAAGCGACTCATGAATGCAATTCATTTCTTGCCTACGGTTCACATGCTCACGACTCTTCAGAGATGAAAAGGCAAGATGTTCTGAGTAGTTTCTTCGAATGGACTCAAATCTGATGCTGTTTATGGATCTCTGGATCCAACAACCTGACTTCATAACAACTCTTAATTATTCATGTGAATAGACGCCAAGAATAGGATAAATATGAAATCTACAGAAAACAAGTTTTAGTTGATGTCATGCTTCAGCCCTACTAAATCATTTACCAGAGTAAACCTAGCTTGAAAATACCTTCTTTGATTCCCCAATTGCTCTCAAGTGGGAGAGCAAATGAGGAGAAAAATGATGAAATGACTAGTGGCTGGAGAGCTGGAGAAACGCATGACAAATATAACAAAGAGCTGCCACTTCCCTTCCTGTGCCTCTAGCAGACATCACTAATCAAGCATGACACTCTTTTCCATCTCACATAGACACAACCTCAGAAGCTTTCTCAACACTCAAGTATGTCAGGCAACAGCTAACAATCAAGAACAATTGGCCTATTTGCTGCTCTAGTTTAAGAGAAACCGACATGATCCATCAGTTATTTACAAAGATAAAAAGTTGATCGGTCTTTTATTTAACTATTTTATTCTATTTTCCTCCAAGAACTGGAATAGTTGATGGAAATGGCCATGAAAAGCTAGAAAGGGTTAAATGCTAAAACAGTTGCTTCTGATTTCTGTAGGACAGACAGACAAGCACGCTGCCTTGGCACAAGGCACACGTTGCCTCAGAATCGGGAGAGCAAAGAATCTGGGCAAGAGTTTAGCTAAGAGGGAGGGCAAACATGGCCACGGCTAGAAGATAAGGGCTGTGGGGAGAGAGGGCACTGTGGGGCCTCACTTGGGGACAGGGGCAAAGCACGAAACTGCTCAGAAACCCACTCCTTCTGCTGAAAAGACTTCTCTGAGTCACAGAAATTCCTTTGAGTTAAACTTTCCCCTTCAGGCTGAAATCACCTCTGAGCGAGTTAGATTATCTCAGTCACATCTTAAGGAGAATTAGTTTATTTAGGCGGGGTTTTTCCTTGATTCCTAAATACAGATCAGCAGCAAGGGGAGGATAAGTTTTTTCAACAGAGACAAGGAAAGAAAATAAATCTGATTTGGAGCCTCCTAAGAAGGGCCACCCTGGCCCTTGGATCCATCACTGGGCTTGAGGATGTAGAGCAGCCGTGAGGAGCATTTACTGAGCTGCAACTGTATGCCACGCACTTTCATACATCATGTGGCTTCCACCTCACCACTAACATGAGTTATTACTAATGTCATCCTTTTACAGATGAGGAAGATGAGGCTCAGGAATGACATAAAGCTAGCGAGGGACTGAGGCTGGATCCAGATCCAGATCTGTCTACACTGACTTGACACTGAGGTGGCTCCTTTGGGAAGACATCAAAGACACACTTGGCACACTCAGAAATTTTCCTTAAGGCTGATGCCTGTCTTAACCCCATCGCCTTCTTCCAGAGATTAGGAAGGAAGCAAATTCTCCTCTTGCAAGACAAGCCTTAGGGGAGAAGGATCACCCCATCTGTTGGAACATCTTGTCTGGGCAAGATTAGGGGGCCAGGAGCCATGGACTGGAATGGCATGTGTCGGCTTCCTTTGGCTCAGATGTCATTCCTCCCTCGTGGAGAGATGCAGCTTCAAAGGAGGTCAGAAACAGAAGCTGAGCACGGCCTCAGTGCCACACAGAGGAGAGGGGAAGGCTGCAGGGACAAATGTCCTCCTGTAGCCTTTGATGAAGCCAGAGCATCTAGAGCAGAATCTGCTCCCGTGAGTGTTGTAGCTTATGAGCTAATCCTGTCCTGTTCCATCAGCGGGTTACCTAGGGATGACAGACACGCCCTCACAGTAGACCCCACTTCGCACCTGTATGCCAAGAGAGGGTAACAGGCCAGCCAGACCCCGGGCCCCTTCTCCAAGCACATGCCTCCCATTCTGGTGCCACGCAGGGGAGCAGCGGGGGAGGGTAACCCATATGCATGGTGCGTTTCCTACATTTCTCAGACGACTGGCCAAGGAGCCAGGATTCCACCAGGCCTTCTGAAACCCTTCCTCCAAAGCACTTGTAACAGAAGACAGGAGGAAATGTATTCCTCTGGGCGTCTGCCTCAAAAATAATTCTTTAAATTATTAAAATTAAATTAAATTAATTAACAAATTATTAAAATAAAATTCCTGTAAATTTTTCAGTCTATGCCTTAAGTTATTCATGTTTGTTTCAATTTAAAAATAATGTTTTTAGTTGACGAAAAAAATTGTCTGGAAAAATAAATCATGTTAATCCAGAGAATTATGCAGACCCTGGCCCACCTTGAGGCATCCATCTTGAGGGCACAAGAATCTTGGACCAAGTCAGGGCCATACAGTCCTGTTGCCCCACCCCGCCATAAGAGTCTCCTTCTTTTACCAACTTTAGAGGTTGCACATGTTCATTAAGAAAGGCAGGAGGTTAACCCACAGCTCAGATAAAAGGAACAGTGAGAGATAGCAAGCGAAGACGACACAGCACAAGGAAGCACCATGGAAGGTCAATAGGTCAAGACCAAGAGAGCCAAAAGGGCATACACACACTGGGGACCCAATCACCTTGCCCTCTTCTCCAGGTTTGCGACCAACACTAACAATGACGGATTAATAATCAAAAGTAAATTCTCATGCATAGGAATTTCCTTTGTTGAGTCTGTTTCTCTCTCACTTATACAGACACACACACATCCCACCACCGCACTTTGGGGGAAAGAGAGGAGATATTACAGGCATGCAGATCCTGAGAAGGAGGAACTCGAGCAGGAAGGTGCTGGTGCTCGTGGATACAGAAGACGCCACAGACCAGGCAGTACCAGAACCAAGTGTTTAAAACCAGGGAGATGGTGAGCCAGTGAGAGCATGCTGGCATCTCATAGGAAGGTCAACTGGCCGCTGAGGCTGGTTATTATAAGCCAGTAGGTATGTGAGCTTAGGTAATTGATAGTTCTCAAAAAAACCATTTTCATCATACAGTCTCAAATCAAGAACCCAAAATAAGCATTTTCTGCACCAAATATTTGAGATACTATAGACTTAATGGCTATCTAGTGAGACCATTGTTGCCTAGGCAAAGGCAAATTCTTGGGGACATACCAAGACCCTAAGTTCCAGAAGCGCAGGGATTAGGTCCACCACGGTCACCACCATGTCCCTAACTCCTGGCACATAGTAGGCCCTCAGTAAATCTCTGCTCATTGAATGTAGGGGAAGGAAGGTTATAGTATCATTATAAGTTGGTTTCAAAATAACACACTTGTTCACCCTGCCTCTTCCATTCTGCTTTTATGTCATGTATTAACCAATAAGGTCACTGTAGGGCCTCCCAGAAGAACTTCTGCATGGGTAAAAATACTGTATCACAGCAACTGCTGTGGCATCAGATCGACACATGCTTTCTCTCAAAAGAATTCAGTAACACCCACCACGAGGGAGGGAGGGGAGACACACCAGCCATCCCACTCGATGACCTCATGCCCCAGGATAGAGAGAAAAGGGAAGGAAGCAGGATTCCCCAGCTCCCTCAATCGGTCTCATTCCAGCGAGCTTCTCACAATGTGAACATCTCACAGTGTGGCCATCTCACAGAGCTGAGTGGGATTCCAGTGTTTAAAGAAACATATTTTTCATACAAGTTGGCCCCTACACACAAGCCAACTGCTTATCTAGTGCTCAAAGAAACAGCAATCTGTTCCAACTCTGCAGGCAAAACTGGCTGTGTGGGCCTCACTGAGAGAGAGTGCGTAGGCCTCCAAGGTGGAGCCTTCCAAAGAGATTCTCCAGGGTAATTCTGACTCTACATGACTTCTGCCTCGTATACAGACTTACAAATCCAGCCACTCCATAAGCTGTACCCTCCACACTAGCACATCACCCAAAACAAGATTAGGTCGACTAAGGAGTACCTTCCAAAGGAAAGGATTGTGCATCTGCTTACACAAGCGGTCTATAAAAGAAGTGTCTATAATATAGACAATATTATTTTTGGCATGATTACGATTCAGTGTATCTTCTTCCAACCAACTTTCTGGTTTTTCCAAGATGAACCAAAATAAGATCTGCTTGGTAATTATTCCACAGAAAGCCTGCTTAGAATTTTTCTGCATTTCTTCTCATTGATTTCAACACATGTTATTTCAAGACCTCTATTAAATATATTAAACACGTTTAACCTTAGCTAAAATAAATCTAGCTAATTAAATGATATAAAGAAGAGCTCATTAGCAGAGCACTGGTAAATATTTCTCTCTTCCAGCTAAGCAGGGCTTATTATAACACTTGAGCACTTCTCATGCAGTCTTATCACGCCACAATTATCAGCCTTATACACTAGCCCTAAGCATAAAACTGCTATTGAGCAAATAATGGAATTGGACCTGTACATTGCTAAGCTCTAGGCAACTGAGTCACCCAATCTTTAAACGGCCAATTTAAACCAACTGCAAGTTTTCATAAACAAGACAATTCTAACACTTTTAATGATCTGTTTTATTAGATTTTTTGAGTAAACAAGCTTAGAACTCTTTCATTCCTTCTTAGAAAAATACATATCTCAACCACAGCAACTTTAAGAGATTGCATGGTTGTAGCTTTGGAAGTATAGAATCTTTCCTAAGACATATTTTACATTTGTTTAATGCTGTGTGAATTTTAGGATCACTTTGAGGCAATCAAGTCACTTCAAGGGACAAAGAATTAAATAATAAGATGGAGGCTGCAGCTGAAGGGGGGCATTTAAATGAGCTGTACCTATCTTCACAGTCTTTATCCCTGTAATTCTTGTGGGAAATTGACCTAAAGAAACAATCTGGGATGAGCACAAAGATTTATATTCAAGATGTTTATTGGGGTGTTGTTCATTACAGAAAATAATTGAAATCTTCTTAGCAATCTTAAGGATGTAATGAGATAAAATATGGCACATCCAAATGGTAAAGTATTACACAACTATTAAAAATGACATTTCAAAGAAGTTTTAAAGACTTGGAGAAATATTTGCTAGATAATATTAAGTGGGAAAAAAAGTAAACAAAACCACATCCAAGGCTTGGCACACAGTGGATGTGCAAAAAGAATTTTGTCGCATTAAGTAACACACAATGAGATAGCAAGTCTATATATTAAGTACATATACACATACGTAAATAAATACAAAGAGAAGAGTTAGAGGAAAAATACCAACAAGTCAAGAATATTTATCTCTTAGTGATTAGATTACAGGTGAGTCATTTTCTCCTTTTTTTCTTTTTCTCATGTGTATATTCCAAATTTCCAGTTAATGTCCATCACTGATATAGTTGGAAGAGAAAAGAAACATGATAAAAACTAAATGTGAAAACAGAAGTCTGAATGAAATTGTACGTTAAATGGGATTTTTAAAGAGTAGCTAGAACACACAAGCTGACGTTACCAACAGCTACGGCAGAAGCAAAGCCTCGGACCAGAGGCCACAGGTGCTTCTTCCTGGACGGATGCTCGGAGCTGGGCCAAACCAGAATTCAAGGACTAGGAGAGCCAATAGCTGTATTCAAAAAGCAAGTTTACACTTCATGCTTAGTTTTATATCAGAATTTTCTAGCTTGGGATGATAGATTAAATCTAAGCAAGATGTGCTAGTCTATTTTCCTCTGTTTACTGAAAAACATTAAGAAGTAAATAGCCAGCCCCAATTTTTCAACTGAAGCTTTTTCTTGCTTTTTGCAGAGAAAAGGCTATTTTGTGCGGCATTGGCTGGGCTACAGAAGTCCAAGGATTTGGCAGCATGAGGCTCTTTCGGTGCAGAGGATTAGCCTGTACCAATACCTCAGTTTAACACTCGAAACGGGAAAGTGTGAGGCAATGAATCCACAGCGGCCAACTTAACCCATCCCTACAACCAGGGATTAGAGCAAATCTCCGCAGATAATTTCTGATGGCCTCAAATGGCTTCAATAAACTGAAATAAACATTTCCATGTATTGCTAATGAGGAAGAAATGCATTATTGGTTATCCAAGTATCTGAAAAAAAATCTGATACTTTAAAAGATATATATTAAGCCCTGTCACTAAGCAGCCATTTAATTAAAGGAAATGTTTCACACACATCCTGCTGGCACAGGGGCACGGAGTTTTAGAAATCAACCTGCAACGAGGACTTTGGACCTAATTACACGGCAACAGAGAGATCCTAAAAGCCACGACCTATTGAAGATACAAGCCTCAATCTTTTGTGTCAGGATTTATGATGCTGTTTCCTTCCCAGTTTGTATTCAAATTCACAAGCTTGATTAACAGCAGCATCTGCCCGGTTCCCTCCCAAGCAACTGGACTGTAGAGGAAAGAACCCAAAATGTCACCCAGACCCAAAATCGCCCAGGGGTTTGCTCTGCCCCTTGCCGGCTCTGAAACTTCGCCCCTTGGTGCCTGTCTCCTCATCTATAAAACTGAGAGGACATCACCTACCTCTTCTGGCTGCAACTCATGTGAAGGAACAGAGTACAAAATCGTCATTCAAAATATAGAGTGTTTGGTATGGTTTGCAAAAATTATTGTCCTAATGTGGAAGTAATTTACAAGAATGGTGCTTCTATTCAAAGGAGGAAATGAGTTGACGTTTCACCCTAAAAGTCTCTCCTTTAGGGAGAACAGCAATATTTCCCCCACGCTTCATTGTGTCAGTGATCCCACAAGTTCTTTGGAGTACCTACTGTGAACTAATCAATGCACTCCAAGGGATCAATCTCGCTGCAGGGGAAATCTGTGACTTCTTAGTCCATCCGACCTCCCTCCGTTTTAGGAACTGTCCTCCTACAACCTTGTGATTCAAATGAAACTGTTCATTTAAACACGTCCCTCGGCTTTCCTCACCACCAGGGCGGGCACATGACCCAGGCTGACCAGTCAGAGTTCTTTTTTAGGAATTGATTTGGATCCTGGAGGAGACCTCTCTCCAAGATACCCAGTGAAGATGCACCGCACCATCTTCCTCTTCCCCTTCTATACCTGGGTGGGAACAGACCTTCCATCCTGCACCAACATCAGCCCACACATAACGACCTTTTCTGGCCTTTTTCCAGCAGAAAAATATTTCCACCTCACTAGCATCAACTTATAGGAAGGAAGACCTAACCACCCTGAAATAGCAGGAAACCTAAGGCAGCCAGTGGCTGGCTTGTAAGCAAGCACATTAATAGAAAAACAACGAAAATCACTCCTTTGGCAAAGCAAAAAACAAAAAAAGGGACTCAACTACCATCGCAAACAAAAGGCAGAGCTGGCTGATCGGTAAAAGCTCCCAAAGAAGATCGTGTGCCCATAAGAGGAGCAAGAAGACGAAGGAGTTTTGACTATTTTTCTCATCACCATGTGCCAAGTGAGCCTGGTTTTACTGATGAATAGAGATCATTTCATTTACTTTCCACTTTTTTCATGGCCCAATGATCTTCCACATTACTAGGTTATCTAAATAATCACAACTACCTCCTGTTTCCTGACTGATTCATGTGTTTTTTCAGTCAGTCAAAACCCATAAAGACGCAAAGAGAGATGGAGGGTGTCAGATATGACGTAAACACCACCAGGACTTCATGCAAAGGCTCTCAAAACATCCAGAGATTCAGATTCATCTAAGGTTGGAGAGCTCCCCAAACGCACTTCCATGGGGAACACATTAGTGTTCGTTAACATAGAAAATGTTGGTGTCATCAGAGCCCACCAAACTCAAGTGGTTCCACTTAGAGAAAGACCAGTATTTGCTTGGATGACATAACAGATTCTCCTGGAGGGAGGCAGCAAAAATAGCACACTCTACTCTGTATCTGAACAGACACTTGAAACTGCTGTGTAAAACAATTGAGAAATTAAGCAACAGGAAAATGGCTGGGTAACAAGTCCAGAAGAGGTTATTTTCCACTTTGGGGCAGAGCAATAATGGCTCTGAATCACTCACCTGCTCTTCCTCGAGGTGCACCCTTGAGATTTTTATCCTTTGAGGTAATAAAAGTACCATAGGTTTCCTTAACAACGGTGAGATGTGGTCTGCCCATCTGTTAAATAATGAGTGGGTTGGATGGCATGCTTTTTGTTTTTTAGGTCCTTTCCAGATCTAAAAAGTCTACAGTTCAGCTCAGAATACACAACTCCCACAGAATTTCCAGAAAAACATTTGAGTAATTGGCCCCAGAGGAAAGGATATTTAGCAGCAAAGCCCTTCACTCCTGGACTAAAACGATCGTTCTGCTTCCTATGGATCAATAGCACGAAGGCTGAGCTTACAAATAAGAACGCTTATAAGCAGGGTTAAAATACTAGAATGAGATAGAAGGAAAGACTAATTCTTGAGATCGGGACACCAGAACAGGATGGATTCTTATTTGTTTGGGAGACCTTAGGAGAGGTTCCATAAAAGGGCAGAGAGATGGGAAGACCACCCTGCAAATGAAAGGATAAAAAAGACATTCAAGTGGAAGGAATGAAAAACGTTTCAAATTCCCCAGAGCAGGACTCTCTGCTTTCTGCATGAGGAGCCACGCTCCTGATGCTCAGAGTCACCCCTCCACGCTCCGGGAATGTCTGGAAAACCAGGGGGACGCACTGTGATTCCCAGCCACCCTTTCTTGAGCTTAGCTGTCACTGCACTTCACTTTGTACCCACTGTGCAGGGAGTTCTAGAGCCAGAGGGAACTCTTTACCTTCGTTTTCCCGTCTTCACCCTTTGCTCAAGCTCGTCACTTCACTTTGAGAACTGTTCTTTTAATTGCTCCCAAGCCAACAACCACAGTTCAACAGCCAGCTTCTCCATGAAGCCACCTGTGACCCATCCCACAGTCCACTCCCTGCCTCCCACATAACTCTGTCACGGACTGAAGGAAATATGCACTTCTGGAGCTTAAGAAAGGAATGACAAGAAGTTAAACATTGGATGTCCAAGGATAGAGAAAAAACAGAGTTTCTTGAAGCCCCTTTAGACTTCCCAGAATAGAGGGCGCATAAAGTCACTCTTTTTAAGCGTACAGGTCTGTGGCATTAAGTACATCCCCATTGTTGTGCAACCATCACCACCATCCATCTCCAGAACGTAACATCACCTTTGCTTGAACTAGTTTGAGTGGGATTTGTCACTTGCATCCAACAAAATCCTGACTACTAAATAAATGGAGAGTATAGATTGGTAAATATAAGAAATTCATAAAGGGTACGAGGGCTGTGATAAAAACAATACATAAAGCAAAAATTTTCAGCACTGTGAAAGCAAATGAGACCATCTTTTAAGGTTCTTGAGCATAATTGGGGTCTGGGAAGATGAGAAGATAATTAACCAAATGGATCATGAGGTGTAAATGACTAAAGATGCGTTCTTTACCCTTATCTTTGTAACAGGAGAAAGCACTAATGCACAGAGGAAGCTCGCCCCTCATCTCCCAAGGGGAGAAGACATTCTACAGAGGAAATTAGAATCCAGCCAAACAACCAAATCTCCTGAGGCAGAGAGAAGCCTCAGAGATATGGCAGGAAGTAACGAAAGAGAGGGACAATCTAGCAAAAACGATTCCCTTTCTTTAAACAACCTTTAGAAAGCTGTTCGCCATATTGTCCTTACATATACAGACAACTTACTAAAAGGGTAACGGAGGAATATCCTAGGACCACTTTTTTTCAGGTCAGCAGAAAATCTTGTGTGACATAAATTACTTTGAAATCAGTCTAGAAAACCGACTTAAGAATGAAAGTATACAATATTTTTAAATGTTGAAAAAACAACAGTAGTCACAACGCAATCCCTTTTCATAGCAGGTCTTAATTCCCTCACAGCTTTTATTTCTTCTCCTTTATCGTATATTTAAATTTGAATAACACTATATTCCCATTTTCTCCAGGAGCAAAATTTTCTGTCATGAATATGCCTAAATATTTGAGTATAAATCTTACAGTGTTATGATCCAACAAGGAGTTAGATTAGCCACTATTATCTTCTTGGTATCATGTTTGTTAGCCTATAAAATGGGTTCTAACAGGATTTCCTTATTTCTCTGCCTTTTTCTCCATTCATCAAAGTATTGTCAGTGTGTATTTTGAGACAAAGAATATGCCCTCGGGAAAGAAATGGGACGGAGAATTGTCATAGGTGGACATTGCTTGGTGGCCAGGCTCCATCACAAACACCCTTCACCTTGGCCAGGAGGTTCCACAGTCAGAACACGGATGTCTCAGTTGACTGCTGCGTCAGGCAGATTATATTGGGGGCCACGGGGCAGGGCGTGGATTATAAGCAAGCTCCCAGCTAAAGCATTTATTTTGCCCACAGCACTCAGTCTCAGAAGAGTCTTGCCTCAGAAACGTACCTGGTAACACAAATCAGCATTAGAACCTCTGAGATACTTACAGCCTTCATTAAAGGGACAGCAGGAGCCCGCTCTGTTTGGACTAGTAGGTAGGCTTACAACTGATGGCTTGCTTGTGAGACCTATTACCTGACGTGAAAGTTATTTTCCCAAAAGCAATTGGGAGAACGTATTCTTCTCCTAAATTTACATAATCTGAATTACTGTAAAACGCGGCTGCTAGATAAGGAAATCTTTTTTAATGGAACAGTTTGGTTATTCTTTGACTAGCACGCCTGACCTCAAACTCCTGCTTCAGCCTCTACTGGGGAGGAAAGTCATTCCTATGAGCAAAGCCTAAGTCAGATTGCTCAGCTGTTCATCTCTTCCAGGGACCAACTCCATGAGGATGTGAAGGGGCCAAGCAAGGCTCGGGATAAACACATTTACCTCCACCACCCTCAGTGTCATCTTTCACTCATTTTGAAAGTCATTAGCAAAAGGACAACATAATGTTATAATCTGTCTCTCTTCAGGGTGATAAACTGAAAAATTCCTACAGTGAGAGCTGGAACACAGAGGAAAAAGATAAGGTAGTTCAGCCAAAGCTGAGGCCTGGAAAGCAAGATGGACGCAGAGAGGCAACCTGGAGCAGCAGGATGTCCTTAGCGTGAAGGGTGGCAGAGCGGGGTTCTGGTCTCGCTGGACCATGTCTTGGGTCACGCTACTTACCATACGTGGGACTCTCGCCTTTGCCATCTGTAAAAGGAGAACGCTGTGCTGCATATCTAAGATCTCTTCCTATGCTGCAACCCCAGTATTAAAATACTTCTGGACTAAAATCCTCTATTTTGTGATTCTGCTCTAGCTAAGAACAGCACCTAGTGGAAAGCAAAGAATAAATGAAGGTTTCCAGAACAAGAGCGTGGTCTTCAAAGGTGGACGATGTTAACTCTGTGTGCTTTGCACCTTTATTTCTCATAATCCACCAAAAGTGCCTACTACAGACACAGGAAGGAGAGGAAGATGGGAGGGAAGGAGGCTCCTCAACGTCTGCCATAGCTGACACCCCGTAGGCAGGAGACAGAACAAACAAACAAAACGCTCCCGAGAATGGTGAGTAACAACAACTAAACATTTCCTTAAGGATCGGAAACTTTCATGAAGATGGAGGTTTTATTTAAACCTTCAAGATGCCCATCACCTGTGAGTCATGTAGCTTTAAAAACTTTTCAGGCTCCCATTCTTCTGGAAGGTTTAGATTCCTCCTCCGGCCCAGGGAGGCATCCTCTTTCCTCCACTTTCCCTTCTTTGGTTTTCACTAGGTTCTGGGGCCGGGAGAAGTTTGGAAGAAAGAGCATCATCCTCACCATCTAGTGCTCTGCTC
The DNA here is from genome assembly GCF_021613505.1 of Equus quagga. Lineage (NCBI taxonomy): Eukaryota > Metazoa > Chordata > Mammalia > Perissodactyla > Equidae > Equus > Equus quagga. The sequence continues at coordinate 2,816,345 of NW_025798627.1, read as the reverse complement.
ATTCTGTTTGCTTTCAACAGGTGTCCCTAAGCAAAGCGAGCATCTCATGTAACTCCATCAGATTTCCTCTCTTATTCCTGATTTTTTTTGCTACTGTTATTTTGATAAAACTACAACAGGGTTTCAAGATAGTTGCTTTCTTTTCTGTTATTAAACTGTAAATGCTTGAAGCATACAAAACAGTTTAGATAGTAATACTACAGACACCCCTGTACCTATAACCCAGTTTGAGAAATGAAGCATTACAGATATAAGGAAAGCCCAGAACCATTGCCCATCCTCCTACTTCACAGTAAACCACTACCTTGATATCAGTAGTTATCAATCCCATACATGTTTTTAAATATTTACTGGATGTGTTTACAACCATAAACAATGTAATGTTTTAAAGGTTTGTATAAACGTAATTATAGTGTATATATCCTTCTGGAATTCTCCTTTTCCATTCAACATTATGTTCTGGGGATTTACTTATGTTGGAGGATGTAGTTCTAGTTAATTCATTTTTAACTCCTGTATAGTATTCCACTGCATGAAAAATATCACAATTTATTTCTACATTTCAGTTAGGTTTGTTTCCATTTTGGCTTGTTCGTCTGTTTTTTCATTGCAAACAATGATTCAGTTAAAATTCTGGCACTTGTTTCTTTATACACAGATGCAAGGGCTTCCCAAGGGTATAATCCCAGGAGTGGAATCACTGGGTTGTGTGGTATGCACAGCTTCAACTTGACTACTTCCAAATTACTCTCAAAATGGTTGAAACAATTTACACTCCCAGAAGCTGTGTATGAGAGTTCCTATATCTTCTGCACCATTTGTTATTTTCAGATTTTAATTCTTGTAAATATGATGTTTATATCTATTTGTTGAGTGCTTTCACTTATTACATATACTAGAAATTAGTTTTTAAATGCCAAAAAATATTTAAAGACAAAACTGATGAATGAATAAATACATGATTCCACAAATACACAAGCAAGCCCCCAAAAGTGGTAGGCACTCTTCCATAGGTGTAATAGGATGCATTTAGGAAAAGAATTTTCTATCTATATTTATAAAATGTTGGCTTTCTGAAGTGTTAATTACAACTAGAGAAGGAATCTTGGTCCCTTAAACTGTTCCCTGAGGACATTCTGCATTCTAGAAGGCAACTCAAGTCCTAGGCTTCATCAGGCAGGTGTCAGAAACCTCACCACTACCATTCCCATTGCTTCGATGGAAGCGGCTCTCTGCAGCTTAAATCTTGACCATAGTTTGAAGATACTCAGCAAGAAAAAAACTGAACACATGCAAAGGGAAGAAGGAGGAGAAACAGGAAAATCAGTTGAAATAAATTGTACCCACAAGTGGCATTTTCCTCCTTGTAAACATTATAATTTCAATCTGATACAGCATATAAAATTGCATAATCTTTCAGGTATCACTGTTAAAACCAAATTCTGCTTTTTGAACCGATTCCAAAGGGTAGGCCTGAATAAGGAGAAGATGGTCTTCAAAAACCTAAGATGATAGTTTTCGACTTTCCTAGCAGTCCGGCTACCCAGGAAGAGTAGTTAAGACATTCTACAGCTTAAGTCCCAAACACTCTAACAAGCAGCACAGAGAAATGGTTTATGAGCTGGCCCTTGGAAGCCAGGCTGCCTGGGTTCAAATCCCAACTCGGCCACATATGAACCATGACCTTGGGCAAATTCCTTAGCATCTTTTCGTGTCTATAAAGTGAGGATAATAATGACATCTGCCTTATAATCGTTGCTGGAGAATGAGATGTTTGAACAGGAACTGGCACATAAGAAATGGTCAAAAATATTTGTTATTACATTCTAGCCTCATTTTTGAAATTAAAAAATAAGGTTCTCTATTAAGAGTAGATATCTAGGGAGCAGTCCGTGGTGCCCTTTTTGGACATTTACGTTTCTAATGCTTTCCAGGATTACCTACGTCATGAATTTGAGGCCATTTTTGTTTTCTTCATTATGCTTTTCTGTACTTAAAAAACCAATACCCAGTATTTTTTTTTAAGCCTGAGAGGATTTTAAAATAGAAACTTGATTTTCTTCCCATTTTCAGGAAAGAGAGTGAAGGGCTAGTAATGAGTCTAAACATTGATTGTTTTAAAAGCACCTCTCGTCTAATTACATCTGCTCGTACCTGATGTGGCCTGAGGTCATTTACGACCCACTCTCCTGGTCCAGAATTGTTTTATAGATCATAGGCTCTAAATTCAAAACAAACGTGAAGTCTGTCACGGATATAGAGGGTTACTTCCAGTTTGGAAGGAACAACGAGTCAGACTCGTACCTAGATTCTTCTGATACAAAAGAGGATTACGCAGCCGAAGCTTTTCATGTGTGTGTGGTAGGGAAGGGAGTTGACCTCAGGCTTCGGATTTACTGTGACCCGCTTATGTGTGGGATGTTAACAGCCTTTGGGAACCTGAGGGACCAAAGATTTGAGCAGAAAGTACTTGCCAGGAAAACTTCGGTATCAAATTTTATGCCACACATCTTCCTTTTTCTTTTGATATCCAAGTATAAACTATAAAACAATTCAGCCCAATTCCTGTAGGGTAAATAATTTGAAATTAAGTAAATAAAAAGAATACTCAATTAATCTTATGTTTTTCAGTGCATTACCTTTAAAAATAAATCTGGTTTGGGGGAATTTTATTCCCACGGAAGAGTAATTTGCTTCAGCAAGGACTGGAATTTTGACCCAAAAACAGACCTAATAATCTGGCATTTATAAAAATACGATTTTTCTCCCTTTGGACTTCAAAGGTAGTGTGGGTTAGAAATTACTGTGCTTACCTTAAAAATAGTTTGCAACCCAAACATTCTCTTCTAGGACTATGAACAAATTCTCTTAGGATAAAATTCTGAGGAAAAACCCTTTCAGTTACCTAAAAATGAACAATTCCTCTTTCTGGATATATTAAACTCTCTAACTTTCTCCCATATTGAATGTCGCATAGAAGAAAACCTTTATGACCTCCCCCGGAGAATTATCTTACAAATCAATGACATAGCTTCAATAACTCTTCAATAACTTTTCTGTGTTTTCCAAGACAAAAATCATCAGTGTTCTTCATTACAGTAAACCCATTTACAAGCTGTTGTGTAGTTTATAAATCCCTTGGTAAGAGACTAACTATATATATTTTAAAATAGACTGTTAGAGCTAGAGGAAATTTGAGAGTCAATTCAACCAGTTTGTACATTTGAATCCCCCAGAGAGCCTTTAAAAATACTCACACCAGGACATACGCCACACCAATTAAATCAGAACCTCTATGGATGGGGCCCAGGCACCTGTATTTTGTCGAAGGTCCCAGGTGATTCTGCTGCATAGTGAGGGTCAGGTACCACAGATCTGGTCCAAACACCTCATTCTACAGCTAAGAAGCTGAGGCCCAGAGCTGTTAAGTGACATTCCTAAAGCCACCAAGGTAATTAGTCCCATAGCTAGGGTTGGAACCAGGTTTTCAGATTATTTCTTCTCTGGTACATCACCTCCTTTTTAACTGCATTTCTCCTTATGAAATTGGATCTCAGAATCTGATTCCAAAAGGGGTCCTCAACTTGGACCCAATTGCCTGAGAGCTCCAGAGACCAGCTCTACGACAGTCAGTCTAACCGCCACCTTGAGCCCTGGCGGTTTGCCACTGTTACGACAACCCAGTCACCCTGTGAGATGGAAACACCCGCTCCTGCCATCTTCACCAGACAACAGCAGCCTAATTCGCAATCTATATTAATGGTTTTCTTTATTGCTTCCAGCAAACTCTGTCCTCTGATACTTCTCTTTAAAAGAATTAATAACAACCTCTTCTAAAAAACTTCATTTGGTGGTAAATTGAATTTCTAGTGTAGGAATGAACTAAAAGGTTCGTATAAAGAAATGGCTTCAGGGCAACTCCTTGAGAAAGGAATCGTTTGCTGACGGGTGGTCTGGAGCTTCGCTGTCAGGGGCAACTGCACATGGGACTGCAGAAACCAGCGCAGAGAGCTGGGAAAGGGCCAGCCTCCTCAAGTACTGGGGGTCACGTTGCATCGCTGGCTCCTTTCCAGATTCTGGAAAGGGATAAGCACAATTAACCCACCGGGTTCAGTGAACACGGCCTGATACGCACAACTTAAGGTGTGAAAACACTTGGAAGGCCACCTCCTCTGCTTGTCCTGCCTGATCCCATGCGCACGTCCCAATCCTGCTCAACTACTCCAAATAACCAAAAGATGGTTTTTGTTTTGGTAAAAAGTAATCCTCCTGGGGCAGGAAGAAAAAGATGGCTGACCTACGAGAAAGAGGAGTCAGAACCACAGCCGAGTTGAATGAGAACTGGACCGAGAGTCCCAAGGCCTCAGATCCCGCCCCGCTCCTGCACTTACTGGTTGCACATGTTGAGGCAAGTCCATTTCTTTTTGGGCAAGTCCATTTCTCAGGGCTTTCTTTTCCGCATAGGCAAAGTTGGGATAACTCCTGTCCTGACTGCCCCATGGGTTGGTTATGAAGACCAAATGGAGAGATAATTAAATAGAAATAATTTATATAAAAACATCCTTACAAAACTGCACATAAATGAGGGCATTACTAGGAAGAACAAAGGAGGTGAAAAGAAACTTATATCACCAGATAAAAAGTTAAAACATTCAGGAGTACTGAATTCCTAAAAAAAAAACTAGTCTAGAACAATTCAGCAGTCTGTCATGATTACCAACCGTGACTGCGAAGTCAGACAGACTTGGAGTCCAGGCTTAGCTCTGCCAAGTTACCTCTCTGAGCCTCAGTGTTCTCATCCATACAATGAGGATGATGACGGCGCATAACTCTTGGAGGCTAGGCACGGCTGACATGAAACAATCACATAAAGAGCTTAGCTCAGTGGCTGGCACGTGTCAGCTGTTGGTGATTATTGTGATAGTAATGGTGTTAATGTCCTTACTCCCCCACCTCACAGGGCTGTGGTGGGTACTAGGGATCAGATGCGCAAAGTGGTGGCACCAAGGAAACGTTCAATAGATGGTTGTTGTTACTCTACTTGAGTCGCCAGCTCTCCCTCTTGACAGAGCCAGAAACATTGGTGAAGGCCACACTGTCAAACTCTCCCCTTTCTCACCAAGAGATTTCTTCTTGGCTTGGTCCAATTCTTTGCAGGCTCTGAGAAAGATCAGGCAGACTGTGAGGGTTCTAGTTAACCAGCGTCACACTTCAGTCACAGGTGTACTGTTTGTCCCCGGGGACCCAGATGTTAAGTGCTTTTTTCAACAGGAAGCAGCCCCTTTGTTTTAGCTCCGTGTCCTAGAGTACTTGATCCACAGCTAAATCAGGGTGGCTGGCAGGAATCTAGCTAATTGCCAGCCATAATGGGCAAGGGAAACAAACAAAGGAACAAAAGCCACTTGAAGTGAAGTCACATGAAATGTGCAGCTATGTTCTAGAAGGCTCTGTGACGGCAATGTCTGTCACAATGCTTTCATGCGAATGGAGGAAACAGAGAAGGAAAAATCACAAAACATTAAGGCCAAAAACATTCACCTAATGTGAAATTTCATATAAATCACATGTAAATACAATACAAAAAGCATTCTCTTTGGAAATGTCAAAAATATTAGTTGAGCTCTCTTTTCTCTTAAAAAAAAGTAGTATAAGCTCATATACAGAGATTTAGAAAATGCAAATGAGAAAATTTTGCATGATTTAAGATTACCCATTATCTAGCCTGCCAGAGATGATGCTATTAACATTTTGGTATACATTCTTTCATCCTTTTTTCCTATGTATGTACAAAAATAAAAAACTTTGTCAAAAATGAGTTCTAATAACTCTGGCCAATTAAGTCCTCAAAAAGCATTAGGTTTAAAGATCTAATGAATTAAATAATGATAACTAGTTTCTCCTTTTGCTTACCATGTAATTAAAATATATGAAAACATAGAGCCTGGTATTACTAAATACTCATGGATAATATTTATAAAGCACTATTATGCCAGCGCACACCTGAAGTCCACATACCAATTAACCCCTTTGATTCTCACAACGGCTCTGTGAAGTGGGTACTATTACTGTTCCTGAGAGCAAGGCGCAGCGAAGTCAAGCAACTTGCCCCAAGGTCACACAGTGGGTCAAATGCTAACCTGGAATTAGAACCCAGGCAGGAGGGCTCCAGCCTCCACGTTCCTAACCACTCTGCTCTGCCGCCTCTCAGAGGTGCAACCTTATCACTGTAGAATCAGAAAGACAAATTCCCTTGTGTTTCTGCACAACTTGGCAGCAAATGATGTGTCGTCTAGTGATTGCTGAGCTAATATTAAAACTGTCCAACATGCGGGAGCCACCACACACCCAAATAATCTAGCATTAAAATAACTAACAAAACTTGCATTTCACAAGCAAAGATGGAAGCATGATCTTGGAAGGTGGGACATTAGTGTCAAATGAAGCCAATTCAAGTTTTCTTCAAGGATGTGCTGTCTTGGTTGAGGTTTATGACTTAAAGGTTAGACTGCCAAGAATTTTTTAAAAAGGTTGATACATCTGTGGCTGCATTTCCCCAGAGCACTATAATCTGCAGTCTTGCCAAAATTAAATAAAAGGATTGACTGTCCTCCTGCTTCCTCTACCTTAAGAATGTCACCGTTTGAACTGTGTGAGGAACAAAGCTACTATGAGCTCAGCATTCAGGAAGAATTTTCTGCTTGGATTGTAACCAAAACTCCTTATTCCATGAGCGGGTGCCAGCAGTCTCAAAGGACAGCTACAGGCAGATCCATCACTCATCCACCTCAAGGAAGATTTGCAAAGGAAACTCATGTGCGCTAGGAAGGTACACATAGTTAATTCTATCATGAGCACTGCTAAGATAGGGTATAGCCTAGGTTATACCATATGCATGTCACCAGAGTGACCAAAGAGAAGTAACATTAAGAAGTATTTTCATGACACATGACAGGTGCCCGATGGAGGGGAGGGAGCAGGAGAGAGTATATTAACCAGGAAAGCTAACTACGGTACCCAACAGCCCCTGAATCTTGGTGGGACAGCACAGTCAGAGTGTGTTTCTTTCTCATGTTACAGTCCAATGCAGACTGGCATCAGGATAGGGCTGGGTTCCAGGTAGTCAGTTGGGGTCTCAGGTCTCTTCTTCCAACGACTGCATCATCTCCCAGGGCCTCAAGGTCCTCTGCTGGGTCCTGTGCTTACTGTCAACAAACCAGGAGCGACAAAGGAAAGGATGGAGAGGGAGATTTTATAGAGATGAGGCCAGAAGTGGCCCCAGTCCACTGGCCAGAACTCAGTCACCTGTCCCTACCCAAGTGAAAAGAAGCCTGGAAAATGGGCCCAGAAGGGAAAGAATACAAGGTTTGACGAAATATAACATTATCTCTGCCATGCAGAGAAGGAAGGAGATCAATCCAAATTTTGACAAAAACAGACAGATGTGCCTTTACCTAAGTCATTATCAGCAGCCACGTCTCTTGGGGATGAATTGAGCTGAGCCTGAATCCTCAATCAATTAAGCACACCCTTCCCCAGCCCTGCCAAAAGTGGTATGATGGTCCCCTGCTCATCTAACCCAGAGGTTCTCAACCCAGGGCGATTCTGCCCTGTCAAGGGATACTTGGCAATTTCTGGAGACATTTCTGATTGTCAGAGCTGGGTGAGGGGTGCTACAGACATAGGCTTTAGTAGGCAGAGGCCAGGGATGCTTCTAAACATCCTATAGTTCAAAAGACAGTCCCCACAACAAACAATTATCTGGTACAAGATGTCAATAGCACCGAGGTTAAGGAACTCTGCTCTAGGCCGTGGAACTAGGGCCTTGTTCACACATGTATTATAACACTTCCATTCATGGGCCATTTTTTTCTTGTTTTGGTTTTTGTTTTTTGGTGAGGAAGATTGCCCCTGAGCTAACATCTGTTGCCAATCTTCTTCTTCTTTTTTTCCCCCTCCTCATAGCCCCAGTACATAGTCATAGACCCTAGATGTGAGTCCTTCTAGTTCTTCTACATGGGACGCCACCACAGCGTGGCTTGATGAGCAGTGTGTAGGTCTGTGCCCAGGATCCAAACTGGCAAACCCCGGGCCACCAAAGTGGAGCACATGAACTTAACCACTATGCCACAGGGCCAGTCATGGGCCATTTTTGAGTACCTATTATGTGCCCAGTGCTTCACTTGGCACCTTGTAATGGAATAGTTGTTTCCATGTTTCTTTTTCCTCTTCCCCACCAGATTATGAGTTACAGTGCCAGAACAGGATCAGTTTTCATATCCATCACCATCCTCCAGTGTCCACTCATATCAGGCACAGAATACATATCGAATGAGTGGATGGATGACTTTGTCCCTGAACCACTGTGTCCCATGCTCTGACCTTTTGAATAAATGAAGGTATTTGGTTCTCAAGACTGCCATTCTGAAAACCTTACAAAACAACTACAAGGAGGTGATAATCCAGTCTGTCCAGAAGAAATGCAGTGCTCAAGGAGCACGAGACCTTAGAGGTTGGTGATACAGAAGAAAGCTTCGCCTTCATAAATTAGCTCGTCATAAAACCTCATCCAGACCCAAAGACACAGGAGGTTGGCCCCATGTGGCAGCAGCGTGGTGAACTCCATTTGATCTAAGCCCTATACATGCATCCACTATCCCAGCTCCAATGCCATGGTACATGGGGATGGGCACAATCCCAAAAATGTTTGCCATTCAAAATCTGTCCAGACGAGAGAAGAGGAGCCCCTGAAAGTCTGAAATAGGGCCACTTCCTCCTAGAAAGAAGCTTCTCTTAATGGCGGTGAGTCCATTTGATCCAAATGAAAGTCAGTTTATGAGATTCCTTTCCCGGATCCATTCCCTCCTCGCTTCTCTCCCTCTGCATCAGCTTTCCAATCTAAAAGAGGGCAGAGCCCTTGGGCACCTCTCCCAAGCATGCCAAGGAGAGATGGAATGTGTTGTTACACTACCGATATCCAAAACACCGCTGTATATTTGTAAAATGGCTTTCAAGAAAGTTCTTTCATATTTGTTATTTTATTTGACCCTTATCTTCTTCCTTCAAGCCTAATGTCCTCTCACAACACCTTTCAATGGTTTGAGGCTTTCCCAGCACAAAATATTGTCCCAGCACATCTACCCTGGGCAGCTCTGCTATGGTGCACACCCTCATGCTGGGGAGAAAGAGAAAAAAATTTGAAATTGGAGAGCCTGGCTCCATCCAATTCCTGACCCTCTCTCTTACGGGTTCTATGACTTGATTTATGTCACTAATTTTCCTCAGGACCGTTTCCTTCTGTGTGAAACAGAACTAATAGAGCCTGCCCTACTTCACCTGTTGCTCTTAAACGGATCCAATGGGATAAAATATGCAAAAGCATTTTGTAATGTGGTGTCATAGCTTCTTCCCAGAAATGATCAATATGCATCTCAGATAGTCAATGTCTCTAACCAGGGTAGAACTGCTAGGAAATAGAAATTACAGTACATAAAGGATATTATTAAACTAAGCGCTGTACTTTTTTCTTCAACCAACATCTGATGACTTCTAAATTGACTTAACAAAGAGAATAAGCCGAAACTAATTATACTTCATATCACAGCTTCTCATTGTTTAGCAATAACTCAAGTTTAACTATGCTCACCTTTGGTCAACAAAAGTAATGCAATTAAACAATTTGAAACTATGTACTGTTCAACTGTTCCTTCAGCGTTCTCTCATAAGACACCACAAAGCTGGAAAGACAGGGGAATGTCTATGGACCATTGGCTGTATTTTTTCTTTTTTTTTTTTAATAACCAAATAATATATAAATATATTCTCAATTTAAAAGTTTCAAACAATACAAAAATACACAGAGTAAACCAGAAAACCCCACCTATCTTCACTTCCCAGAGGTGATCAACCATCAATGTGTCTGGCTTGCATCCTGCCAGACTTCTTTCTGCAAATTGACTATATGTGCATATATATAGAAATCTCATTTTGTTTTGTTATGTAATTAGGATTATGCTTTACAAATTGTTCAACAACATGCTTTTTTGACTATAGATTTTCCCATGTCGTGCATGTTATCTACCTCATTCTTGTTAATAACATATGGCTTTCTATTAGGTAAATACCCCAAACTTTAATTAACCCTATTGATGGAAATTTGGTGATTCCCAGTTTCCAAAATCACAAAGCTTTGCTAAACTTTTAAAGTTAAATTGCTAATAGATTCTGTTTGATTGCCTCTCTCTAAATTTCACTTGAAATCCACTTCCAGTAAAGTTCTTTCTAATATCCCCTTCCTCCCAGTAATAAGTAGAAGTATTTTTGAAAATAGTGTGAACTCAATAAAGTCTTTTTTTTTTAAGATTTTATTTTTTTCCTTTTTCTCCCCAAAGTCCCCCGGTACATAGTTGTATATTCTTCGTTGTGGGTCCTTCTAGTTGTGGCATGTGGGATGCTGCCTCAGCGTGGTTTGATGAGCAGTGCCATGTCCGCGCCCAGGATTCGAACCAACGAAACACTGGGCCACCTGCAGCGGAGCACGCGAACTCAACCACTCGGCCACGGGGCCAGCCCGAATAAAGTCTTTTTAAGAAAAGGTTAAAGAGGGGCTGGCCCAATGGCATGATGGTTAAGTTCACGTGCTCCACTTTGGTGGCTGTGGTTCACGGGTTTGGATACCAGGTATGGATCTACACACTGCTCATCAAGCCATGCTGTGGCAGCATCCCACATACAAAAGAGAGGAAGATTGGCACAGACCTTAGCTCAAGGACAATCTTCCTTACCAAAAACCAAAAAGAAAAAGAGAGGGTTAGCAGTCTAGATTCAATGCTAAACCGTTCAAACTGCATTCCATAATCATTGTTAATAGCATTTGTTTAATCCATCCTATGTTTTATCTGCAGAGAGAATGGGTTTCTACCTATGGGCTTTCTGTGTTAGGCATTACAAACTTCAACCTTACACACACACACACATTCACTCACACCCAAACAACGCTAAGATCAAAGAAAGAAGGCATGCATATGAAAATCTTAGCACTCTATAAGGAATTGTCTACCCAGTTAAGCATGATCTTGGGTTCTATAAAAGAACCAAATAGAATGATATTGCCAGAATCTTCTACAAGAGCAAAACTATCTCCACTTGGAATTTCCAAATTCAAATATTCATTGACTGCCTACTATGTGCTGAGAGGGCCTCAAAAGTAGTATAAGATCTAACCGCTGCCATCCAGAAGCTATAAAACAGTGGGGAGATGAGGTTCACATGAATGAAACAGCTAACTAACAATGCAAAGTAGTCCCGGATTAGGTGAGCAAATGAATGATACGGGCAATAAAGTGCTCCAGGAGGAGCTCTCAGTGGCAGTAAATTAAGGGATGTAACATCAAGCAAGTCATTGTAATAGGGCCCTCAGCACCGCAGTGAGGGCTAAAACACAGGGTCAATGGATGGGGCGATTTGTTACATGACCATAAAATGGTAAACTCAGACTGTAAGAGACACCTGGAAACGTGTCTAAGTACAACGGCACATTTGGTGAGAGTAGGACCAGAGGAAGTAATGCTCCAAGAGGTAAAAACTCCATGGACGCCACACAGAGGCTCAATAGAGACCCAAAACTATGGCGAGAACCGCCCAACCCCTACCTCTTCTGCAGGCCAAACAGGCTGCAGAGGGCGTCCCGCAAAGCCTTCTTGGAGGGATGAGAATTTAAGTTTGAGGCGCTTTCCCTCTCTTGAAGGCTGACTGTGTATAAATACATTAAAAACCATCACTCAGCGTCTATGGCGTGTCTGCTGCCTAAGTTAAGACCAGATTAAGAAGATGCATGGTCCCTTCTTTGAACGGGTACACAAGTGTCTGAATAATCTACTCAAACTCAGGGGGTCCTGAACCCACCCCCCAGCTGCTCAATGGTAGAGCCTGAACTCATACACAGAGGGACAACAGCATATTTCTGTAGGATAATAAAAAAGAGGATATTATAAAAAATTTCTGGTTTTAACTTATTCCTATAACGTTGAGGCTTGTTTTGGTCTACAGGGCCTAGTAGTTTCTTTCAACTCTCCGGTTAGAATTGTTGTTTATCCCTTTTACAGAGCTTTTAAAAAAGTTACAATTTTCCTTCTCCGTTTATCACAAACATAGTCTTGATCGAAGCCCAAAACTGCCAATCTCCCCCCTCAACAAACTACTATAAAAAGAAAGAAAGGAGGGAAAGAAGGATGGCTGGAAGGGGAAGAAAGAGAGAAATTTTACAGTAGCTACTGAGAAAAGAGCACCAGTGTAGGAGGTCAGGTCCAAGTTTGCACCGAGCACACAGAGGAGGGGAAGGTCTGAATACCATCCTGTCTTTAACTGACTCCCACAGAAGCAGCAAAAGCGTCTCAGCTCTCAGAGATATTAGAGGGAAATGGGGAGAAGCAAGACGTTGCTGTCTGTCCCTCACTAGAAGTCAAGAAAAGAGATGAAACAAAGTGTTCTTTGATGCCCTGGCAGCGCGGGCTGGCCACGGCGTAGATCAGAGCTGCTCAGAGGCAGCAAAGACTCGTTCGTACAGCAAACTCAACTCCTCTAAGTCGCCTACCATCAATTGTGGGCCATGCATAATAGCTGACTGTATTATTTTTTTTCCCTGAGAATAGACCTTTGTTCTCATAGAGAACTGCACTCTTCAATGTCTCAGTACTAGTTACCACGCTGAAAAGAAAGGCACAAAATACTATATTTGTGCAAAACAAAGAAGGAATCAATTATTAAATCATCTTTTCTAAGAACTCACCAATCTATAAATAAAACATGTTTGGAAAATAAATATTTTCCTGCCTCTGCTGTTTTTGCTTTCTGTAGCAGTATCTTAAAAGGTACCATTTCAGCTATACTTTCCTCAGAAAATGAGACTCGCGAACTCACTTGCGTTCAAGCTATTCTGCTTAACTCTTTTTTTCCAGGAATGGGGCTCTGCCCCAGGCAGCATGCGGTTATTAAAAATATTTCCCAGCATTAACGTTCTCGCTAGAAGCTTCAATTTGTGCGATGGCTTTCATACTGGCTCCATTTGTGCCCACTGTCCACCTGTGCAAATGTTCACATGACAGCTGACATGCAATATGTAAATGACTACGAAAGAGAATCTCACAAGAAACCTGGGTCTGAATTGCACGTCCCAGAGCATGTCTCCCAAAGATATAAAAGGTATGACTATTTTATCTATTTTTGTGACAGATTTGGAATTGAATGACCAGATTCTCTAAAATAATTTTGTAATAAAAGGTAACACTTAACTCCTTACAAAAGCGACATCCTTGCCAAATAAGTTTAGTTTATTTCCACTGCTTTCCCTTGTTTTCTGTGCACTCAGTAATGCACAGTAATGCAGCAGCTGTCTTACACTCCTGAAATGCACCAGCTACCTCCTTCCTCAGACCTTCTGCACAGACAGTTCCCTCCTTCTAGAACATCCTGTACACCCTTCCTCACCTAGCTAAGTCCAATTCACCTTTCAGATCTCAATTCAAAAGCCCCTTGTCCAGGACAGCTCCCCTTCCCTGACTAGCCCTCCCACCCTCCATCTAAATGAGATTCCCCTGTTATATAGGTTCTTGTAGCTTCCTGTGACTTTCCCCTCAGAGCACTTAGCACAGTTTGTAGAGTAATTATATAACTGCATGGTTCTTTGATGAATATCCATCTTCTATACCAGACTGTAAGCTCCGTCAGGACAGAGACTTTGGCTGTTTTGCTCTCACTGGATTCTCGGAGCCTAACACAATGCCTGGCACATAGTAGGTGCTCAACTATTTGCTGAATAAATTAATAAGCAAACCCCATCATGTCCTGACACCCTATCATAGTAAATGGTCAGAACAATAAGGATGCAGTGAAGAAGATAAAGAGTCGGTTCTGAAAACTACCTGGTCAACTGTCTCAGCATAGTGCTAGTAAGGTGACTCTCTTCAGTGAATTTGGCTTATCTTGGTCCATGCTATGATCACGACACTGAAAAGAACTGGCTTAGCTCTAAGGATAGAACAATACGATAGAAGCATTAGGTTCAGCGGCATAGTACAGAAAACCCCAAATAGCAGTGGCTTAAAAAGATAGATATATATTTCTTCCTCATAAACAAAGTCTATAGGAAATTACCCAGGACTGGTATAGTACTCTACAGTGATAAGGACCCAGGTTCCAACTATCTTGCTGCAAAAGTCTCCTCAGCATCTACTTCATGATCCACAATGGCTGCTCAAGTCTAGCCATCCCATCCAACTCCAGGCACCAGGAAGAAAGAAAAGGGTAAAAAAGAATGATATTCCCCCTTTCTGAAAATTTCCCACTTAAGTCCTTTAGGTAGAATGTAGTCACACAGCCACACCTTGTGGCAAGGGAAGCTAGAAAATAGTCTTTATTCCAGGAGAAGCTTCTACTACTTTCAAGGAAAGCTGGATACTGGGGGACAATCAGCGGTTTCTGCCACAGATCACAAAAAATATTCTTGGGAACCTAGTTTGCTGTTCCTGGTAATAGCAGGTCTCTCCTCCAGTGGACGTTGTCTAAGCAAGGGGAGGAGGAAAGTGCCTGCTCAACCGTGCGAAGTCACCCGAGCCCTGACGTGAGCAAACAAGTCAGTGCCCACGTAACACAGCCTGGGTCACCGTCACACAAGGGCTGAAATGAGCTTTTCATTCTGCTTTGACTTTATTTTCTAACTTCATAATTTACATTTACACGTCATTTCCATTTACACTGTCCCGGAAGGCAGACGAAGTTTCACGTTTTATATACCGGCTGGTTCTCTGGCACACCTATGGGAGTTTCAACATCTGGATGGATTGCAGACCCGAATGAAAGGTGAAAATGTGACCAGGGGAACACTTACGTAAAAACCAAACGCCCCCAGTCTGATTCTTCTCAAATGGCTAACGGAGGTTTTCAGTCAGATGACGAGCTTTTCATGTTTCTGCAAATCTCTCAAACACACTCCCTTATAATATATGCATTTTGGGTCATACTGTTTCTACATTTCCTAAAGTACCAGTGGTTGAATTGTTGTTTACAGAAGAAAACTTACATAGAAATACATATTCAAGAGGTAGGTCAAATCAGATTGACACCTTCTTTAAAACAAAGAGCGTTTCAGACTTCAGCCACTAAGCACCTGGCATTTCTGAAATTAAGAGGAAGAGCTGGGCAGGAAGCAAGATGGAAATCCCTAAAACTGTTCCAAAAACAGCAATCCAGTGACACGAGCGACAGTTGCTAGAAGCTTAAGGGAAACCCCCACAAAACTGCTGGAGATGCGACCTCACGTGTTTTTGCAAGCCCTTCTCTGGGGGTGACCGTGCTCCGCGCCAGTTTAGACTCAGTGTCGCTGCAGCAGTGCTGAGGGAAGGTCTTCTGATCAACTGCAGCCGCGTGTGGTCATGCTTTCCTATGGATGAAAGTCACCCTGGAAAGACGGACCCGAGGGCACGGCATACTACATAACAACCAAACCTCACAATTTCGCGGCCCGTTCTCCTGCACACCCCGCCCCCCGCCCCACTGCCAACACACACCCATCCTCTCTTAAAAGGAACTGTCTGCTCTTTGCAGTCAGGAAATTCTACAACAAGCCAGCCTGTGATCAAAGCTCTCTCCATCGGCTTCCCCAGATACGTAATCCACAGCTGGCAGACTCAGAAGCATCCTATCGACCATGAATAAATTTTATTTTTGGACCGAAAGTATGCAAAATCTTGTTATGCCGCCCACAGTAATCATGCATTTGAAGATTATTCCTCCTTTCCAGGGCAAAGTTTCTCTTTCTGAATCTTGGTCCTCTTTCCGAGCTATACCAAGAGATCAGGCCTGAAAATTTAAAGGGGAATTTCCCATAGGCAAAGCAGACTCTCAGACAAGCTAATGTCTTAAAAGGAGACGAGGAAAATAGAATTAAATTTGTCAAAGTGTGAGGATGCTAATAAGTACTACACACACGCTCACGCACACAGAAAGAGCTTAGTAGTAAAATAAGCTTGGGAAACGCTAATTAAAAATGAAAAAGTTTTCTTCCTCACAGACTTTATCAGAGCCTTTAATGCTGCCAATATGCATTCCAGATCTCCAAGAGGGGCGTGATAGACAGATTTTCTAATTCAACACTTGTTCATCTTATATGGCAAGTGCTCTGTAGAACAGACAAGGCAAGATGCTAGACTGGAAAGAAATGCATCAAAATCAAAGAGGGCTATTTCTGGATACTGAAATTTGTGGGTAATTTAATTCTCTGTATTTCCAAGTTCTTAATGATGAATTTATATTGCCTTTATCATCTGGAAAAAGTTACAGATGATAAAAGAAAAAATAATATTTGAATATATTTTATTCTATTATTTTTAAAACTCAGAAGTACCTGAAGGTAAGATTTTTCTTTCTTATAAGAAAGAGGGGCTTATTGTCTTTTAATATTTATTATATGCCTCCAGAATGCCAGATTCTAATTTTAATACAAGTAATAAAAAGGAAGAATTTATTTTGATGCTTTACTACACAGTGCCAGTGCCCTAAAAGAGGAAAAGAAACTCTTTAAAGATTTTCCCACTACTATAAATAAAGTCTGCAAACATAATAAAAATACTTGTACAATATTAATCTTAAAAATATATATTTACACGATCGTGCTTTTTTCCCTTGCCTATTCTTTTAAGAGTTTCCTTTTAGGTTTAGCTTCTTGATTTATCTTTTAATAGTTTTTGTTGTTGTTAGTGCCATCGAGTCGATTCCAACTCCTAGCTCCCCTGCGCCCAGCAGAGCAGAACCTGCCCGGGCTTTCTGCGCCATCCTCTCCCCTCCCAGCGCTCTATCAGACAGTGCTTCCTGCTAGTCACAGAGTTTTCAGGGCCAATTTTTTTGGAAGTGGGTGGCCAGGTCCTTCTTCCTGGTCTGTCTAGTCTGGAAGCTCCACTGAAACCTGTCCACCATGGGTTACCCTGCTGGTATCTGAAATCCTGGTGGCAGAGCTTTCAGCATCACAGCGACACGCAGCCCCCACAGTATGACAGCTGACAGACAGGTGCTGTGGTCCCCTGACCGGGACACAAACCCAGATCGCGATGATGAGAGAGCCAAGTCTTAACCACTAGACCACCAGAGCAGGCTTTTAATAGGATGCTAAATATAAAAACTTACTGGGGTGCATTGTAAATAAAACTTTATCAACAAACCTTTAAACTCTCATTCATTCTTTTACCAGTTTATTGAATGCCTATTATGTGCCACGAAATGTGATTATTCTTGGAGAATTCCATGAAAACAGATCCTTCTTCATGACTACTTATTTTAGTAGCTAGTTATCTAAGTAAATTTAATACTGTTTATAAAATGATAAAGAAAATAATCAGCATAGAAAAACTAAAGCTATAAGAGATCTATGTAGCAAATGTTTGATGATATGACACGTTGCTTTGTCTTACTTAATTTCAGTCTGATAATCATAGTAACTTGGACTATCTAGAAAAATGAAATCAAATTCTAATTCTGGCAAAAGGAAAAAAATTTCAATTCCATTATACCAGGTTTTGCAAAAGAGACAGGAGAAGCCAGACATCAAAGTCCATCTTCAGCATGTCTACAAGCCGCTTTCTTGCTAAGGCATTTCTGTCCCCAGTTGCAACCATGGTGACTAAACAGCCACCTCTCCAGGTTCACCGTGAACAAAAGAACTCTTCTTCTCACCCCACTAGGCTGTTCTCCCCATGCAAGAATCTCAGACAGTTCTGGGAATGGCCTCCTTCCTTTGTGCGGGGGCAAAGGTCAAGAATAGTCAACAGGACACGTTAAGGTAGGCAGTTTGGGACTTGATTTGCCTCTCAAGAGACACAGAGGACAGTCTTCTACTTCCCTCAACAGCCAAGATGAGACCAGAAGATCTCCGACTAGTCTCTCTACAACTCAAAGAGGAGAAACCTAGAGAAATTATGTCAGCTGAAAGCCCAAGTGTTGGACGTCTCATTTTGCCAGGCTAACAGCAGCCAGATGTAAGGGCCAGAAATAGGTACCTGTTCCCTGGCTTCCAGACCTGAGTAAAGAGCCGAAGTTTTCTGACCAGCCAAACAAGCAGCAAACTGATTCACTGAGGGAAATTATAATGCTCTGCTCCAATCACAGCTCTGCTGGAACTGAGTTTCTAGAAAGTGTTGAGATTTCCTTCAATCTCACTGGGCAAGCATTCTAATGACTAAAGTGGACCCAAAAAACTATATTAGAAAAGCTCTTTATCTCAAGGAATAAATTTCCACAAATCAAATCAAAGTATTAAAACAAAACTAAAAAGTCTACCATGTTTTAGTATTTACTGTACACATATGTTCCCCAGATATGCAATATGTTTCTAGTTCACACTGCTGAATTTGTCTTAAGATGTCCCCATTCCAGCCAAGAGCTGCAAGGAAGACTTTCAGACTAGCTCAAAAGAACTTTTAAGGACCCATAGGAACAAGGCATCCAGTGTCACAGAAGCTTTATTTTAAGACCAAAAGTAGAAAAATGTTTTACAAATAAGGGAAACTTGGGCCTGAACTCTAAATTTTATGTTGATTAAAATCAGTGTTAATAAGTTCAAGTTAGTTGGGCCTTCCAAAAACTTCACTTAAAACATAAGCGAAGGCTAAGGAAACATGCAAAGAGGACACAGGAAAGATTTGTAGGCCCAAAACCAGGGAGATGGAAATCAAATACTAATAAACATGGAACTATTATGTCACCCACGAACACAGACACGCAATGACCTGCATCTAAGAGTTCGAAGTCATAGCCAGCATATTCCACAACAAAAATATCCAAATAACCAAACACTCCTCACACATGGCAGCCACACCTCAACAGCGCAAAGAAATTCAAACCCTCTTAGGCGGCTATAAATGACAGGGGAAACAGCTGCTGTGGAAGTTTCAAGTTTCTTAATAGCTCATAGCAGCAGCAACACAAAGAGTAGAGTAATTTTTTAAATGCTCAGACCAGACTCCGTTAAGCAACTACCCATGGGGAAATGGGGAAATTGAGATAAATGCATACATCACAGAATACAACGGCGTCAGAGGAAAATCGCTTCCCACTCTCTTATTAATTTAGCAAATAAGAAGAAGGTATCAGCCTCTGGACTGGTCAGTATATAAACAGCAGACAGAAATTTTTGTTTACTTCCCTATCTTTCTGAAGGATTATCCATTTATGATGTTCTTAATATTATTTGCTAATAATCATTTCTATTCATTGTCACCAAGCAGATGTCAGGCTAGAGTTGGGACAGAATGCCACATGGGTCTCATATGGCAGTTGAAATCGTGGCTGGGGAGACAGGAAAACGGAAGATGGGGAAAATTACAGCATTTACAAAGATGATTTACCACTCACTTTCTACCCCCAACAACTCTAACTAAAGCCATGCTTTGGTCTGACGATTTCTTAGCGCCAGCTGTCCATCTCAAGTGGTGACACCAGTCAACTCTTGAGCTGACTCCTTGCTCTATCAGGATGCTCTGTCACTCCATTCAAACACACAGATAATGGGTGGCTCTGTGGGTAGCCAGTCTTGAAGGTATACATACACCCCTTGCTTTAGGAAAATATATGAAAACTTCAACTTACAGAGCAGATGAACTTGAGGGTGTTCATTTACCTTACAAAATAAAAAGGCCATTTGCTACAGTTTTTGTCAGGTAAAGGGGAAGGGGAGTCTTGAGAGCAAAGCTATTTGTGGGGTAATTTTCCCTAAGAGTGGTAGCAACTGCTGGACCATCGCATGAGAATCACTGTGGGGCCAGGACTCCTTAGCTGTGCACTCTAGGCTGGTAAGCAGCTGGAGCCACCACAACTGACTGTGACTCCTAAGGACACTGGAATATCTTTACATTCAGGGAAAATTAAAAGGACAGGAAAGTGAAGCTGACCAAATCAAAGTTGTACCCAGATTCTTCCAGAAAATTCTTAAAATCTAAGGAGGCAGGAGAAAAAAATGTACATACATTCCCTAATGTAGTGCTCAGATATCAAGCGACCTCTTTTATCTCACTGAAGTGAAAGTAGAAAACAGATAGAAAAAAGTGGGAAAAGGGAGAAGTATTTTGGATTCTCCTCACATGCCCCATTCCTAATGTTCCATCCTGTCCGCAAACCAGAGAATGACCTAAGGAACATGAGCACCATGTAGCCACACGAACCCTGATGAAGGCTAGGCGCTGAGGAAGGAAATGGAAGGAAGAGATGGGCAAAGATGAGAGTCCAGCTAGAAGCCCACAAATAACTCTACCCTGCCATCAATAACCCCCACGTTCTTCAATCATTCTGCCCAGCCATCCCCACAAAGGGGCTGGAATTCCCAGGCCCCTGGTGCTGCTGAGTATCCTGCTTGTACTGCGACAGTCTCCCCAGCTGCCATCTACTGTGGTCACCATGCCCTCCCGTTGCTGCCAGATTTGTTTCCTGACACACATTCTCTACAGCTCCGACACCTACACAGTCCCCCAGGGTCAGGCAATACTCTAAGCGGCTTTTGTGCATTCTCTCCTTCATCCTCACCACAATGCCGTGACAGAGGTACAAGATTATCATTCTGTCCATTTCACAGAGGTAGAAACTGATGCACAGAGCGGTGTAGTAATTTTCCCGAGACTACACAGCTAGGACCTAGCAGAGCCAGGCCTGGAAGCCCAGGGCTCTAACTCCAAGCGCAGTGCCCGCAATCTGCATGTTTTAACATCACCTGAATAAAATCCAAACTCTCCAGCCTGGCGATCAAGTATTTCTGTCTCTTTCCAGGCTTCTCCCCATCTCTTCTTCTTTGTTCCTTCCTTCCTTCCTTCTACCTGGCACAGAGCCATTCACGATGCACTCCTTGTGATGAATACATGTTGACTGAATGAACATCCAAGCTAATGAATTAACAGTTTTTATTTCATTCAAGCACGGTCTTTATTTTCAATGCCACAGGAAAAAAGAAATTGTTTCGGCTTCTGCCAGGAAGTCTAATCTCTAAACACGACACCAGGCAACAAAGAAATTGCATAAGAACTTGTTAGGTTAATTATTCATCTCCTCACTGTCAGCAGGGGCCTCCAAGCAAGGCAGAGCTAAGGGATCTGCATCCCAGATGCGTTACAAGCCACACTGGGGTGGGGGTGCAGGGTAGCCGGGCAGAGGTTGTTGAAAGACAGCTCCCCAATCCAGGAAACAAATTCCTTACTATATACCCTTTTGTTCCTTAAAGGAAAAATTTGGCAAATCTATCACAAGGCAATCATATTGGCAGAAGTCCTGGGTACCTAGAGCAAAATCGGTTGCTTTATATAAATTGGGTTTTGTCTGGTGGCAACAAGTGAAATTAAGTAAAAACCCAAACTTAATTCATATAATGCTTTATAGGATACAAACCACTTACACACGATCTCGGACATAATCCCCACGGCAACATTCTGAAGCCTTATTATTCTCCCCGTTTGGCTGATGAGGAAATTGATGTGCAAAGATGATAAATAACATAGCCAAAACCACACAACGGAGCGAAGACAAGAAGCCAGCTCTCTCTCAAAGTCTAGCCCAAGGGCCCCAGCTGTGCAGAGCAGTCATTTTCTCTCAGACTCTGCCCCACACGCACAGCCTGTTCCATGGTAAGGAAGGGCTCTGCCCGACTCAGACCAACAGCCCAAGCCAAGGAGTGGAGACGCCCAAGAAGAACTGGGAAACGGCTGGAAGAGGGCCCTCTGTCCAGGTTCCTGTGGGCTTAAGGCACTCGCTCCATCAACTCCACACAATAAGAAATGGTTCTGGACAGGGCCTCTTTCTCCTCATCCCTCCCCTTCCCGCCCTCCTCAACCCCCCCAGAATACCTGAATAACCCAGAAGCAGAGAAGAAGAATGCAGCTATACCCACAATGTCCCTCCTGGCTTCCAGCCTAATGCTGCTACTAGGACAGAGAACAGAATCTAATTACCTTTAACCCAGAGGGAACTGTGAAGGTTAATTTTTTTTTTCTTGCTGAGGAAGATCTGCCATGAGCTAACCTCTGTGCCAGTCTTCCTCTATTTTTTATGTGGGTCACAACCACAGCATAGCTGCTGAGAGGTGGTATAGGTCCGCACCCAGGAACTGAACCTGGGCTGCCTAAGTGGAGTGTGCCAAACTTAACCACTAGGCCACAGAGCCAGCCCCTGAGATGGTTAATTTTATGCATCAACTTGGAGGGTGTTTTTGGATGACATTAACATTTAAATTGGTGAACTTTGGGTAAAGCAGATTGTCCTCCATAATATGGGTGGACCTCATCCAATCAGTTGAAGGCCTGACTAGAACAAAAAGACCAACCTCCCTGAGGAAGGGGGAATTCTCCAGCAGACTTCCTTGGGACTGGTACTGCACCCATTCCAGTGAGACCTGCATCAGCATTCCTAGGTCGTCAGCCTGCCAGCCCACACTCCCAGCTTCCATAATCATGTGAACCAATTCCTTATTACAAATATTTCCTATTGGTCCTGTTCCTCTGGAGAACCCTGACTAATATGGGGACGAACTCACAATAGTGAAATATCGTGGGAGCAGATCTTTGCTACAGATAAAGAAGGATCTCTGGGAAGATGAGAAGGAGCTGCTCAAAGCAGAGGCAGCATGTGGTGTCCACGTGGAGGGAAGTCTTGAAGGATACATACTTTGGGGAATGATGGTGGGGGTGCTGGAGTTGAGTAAAAGTTCTGCTTAGGGAGAGCTAACATTTTTAGCTATGCAGAGAAAATTCTACAATATGCAAAAAAATGTGGTATAAAGCTCACTTTGGTTATGAAAATCCCACTATAAAATACATCTGACAAGTAATTTTTATCAATTTAACCTTCTTCAGACAGGACAAGATTCACATTATAAAAAAGGAAGAACTTGGCAATTTTGCTCCATGTGTGGAAGAATCTGGTGGCCGCCAGCAGACTCTATTCAAACAGCACACTGGGGAGCAAAAAGATTTTATGACAGGGCAAAGGGAAAATACAACTTCCTATTTATTTTAGATATGTGATTTCAGCAAACACATCCATTAAAACACATAATCTCTTCATCAGCTGCACTAAAGTTTATTTTTAAACAGATATTCAAAATATTTACGCCCTAATCCTATCACAGCTGCAGCTGGACCATCAATCGTAGAGTTACAGGTTGACACGCACTCTCATCAAAATGTCGCCATCACTGCAGTTGTTATCTGAGAATATTTTCATGTTGATAATGAAAAGCATACAAGTCCATCTACATTTCACTTTTATTATCTAAGTAGTTTTCAAAGAAGTTCCTAGGCTCCAAATACACAAGACAGGTGTCCGTTAAGGTTAAATTTTCAAAGTACTATTTCTATAATGAAAATCTTACATTTAAGGTGAAAGACTAATAGGAGAATGCTGATTTATCCCAGAAATTTTAATCTATTCATGAAAAATAATTTCTTCTGGTGGCAGAATTTTTAAATTGCTACATTAGACAATGACAATTAAATTTGCCTTACCTACCAGTCAGGATGTTTTCAGATGCAAGTATCAGAATAGACAATTAAAAGTTGCTTAAGCAATTTGGACATTTATTTCTCTCTCTTAACAAACCCTCTGTGGCTCTAGGCTGAGTAGTTCAGTGGCTCAGTGACGGCGTCACAGAACCAGGCTCTTTCCATCTTTTTGCTCTGCCATCCTTGGTTGTCGACAAGCACTCCCTGATGATCGCAAAATGGCTACAACAGCTGCAAACAACACAGCACACAAGAATGTCCAAAGTAGGAAAGCTGGGGTCAGAGAGAGGTGAGGAGTGTATATCTCCCTGTACCTCTCTCTTTTTTTGTACCAGATGAGGAAACTGAGGCACAGAGTGGTCACATAGTTTGTCCAGGACCTACACCTATAAGTGGTAGAAATAGGATTTAAATTCAGACAGTCTGACCCCAAAACTAGCGAAAACCTGGCTTGGGTGGCTACAAAACGTTAAAAGCAGAAAAGACAACTGAGGTGGCTAGAAAATTCATTTTGGGTGGTAAGCTGGTAAAAGAGGAAAGGTTGCTTCAAATTTCAAATCAAAACATTTTTATGCTAAGAAGGAAGGAAAATTATTCCAGGTATAGCAAACTTTATAATGCTCCTTTTAAAATATCTCTTATTTATTACCAAAATTTTTTTATGTTTTAAAATTCACATATATTGCCAACATCATAATCAAATTGTTTATTTCTTGACGATATTTTTACACATTTCATTATAATATATGTATATACATTTTACTTTGCTTTCTTCCAAATCTTCTTCTTTGCTTCCACAGTATTCCTTAGTATCTCATCTGAGACAGTGAAAAAATATTCTAATTTTATTTATCCATTGTTGGCCACCTACATTCTTTCTAATTTTTCACCATCAGAAATAACAATATGATAAACGTCCTTTTTCTTGTAGCTCTTTTCTTCTTTAGAGGTTTTACTTTAGAATAAATTCCAAGGAGTGGGATGACTGGGTCAAAGGGCCTGACCGTTTGTATGACTTTTTACATCCACTGCCAATGCGCCTCCAAGAGGACTGCGCCATTAGCATCGCTGCCAGAAATGTCAGAATATGCCCATTTTCTGAGGTCACATCATCTTTGTTTTATTTATATTTGTATTAACTTAATAGCCAAAGAAGGTTTCTCATTTTTTTTTTTTGACTTCCGTTTCTGTGATTTGGAATGGAGCATTTCTCCATCGGCACGTCTGGAAGGATCTCCTGTGAAAAATTGCTCCTATTCTTTGCCTGTTAATCTTTCTGGGTCTCAGTGCTGTTGTGATTTACATATTTCAAAACAAAGTTGGATTAATTTCATTTCAGCAAACTGCATGCAGACTAAACGACGGGCTTGTCTCGACTTACACTTAGGCAGACCCAAATTCCAGCTTGCTTCCCAAAACTCCTAGATTTCAACAACTGAGAAATAAATGTCAATCTTAGTGATAAAAATATGAACAGGAATGTTTCCACTGCTTAATTTTCTCCCCAAAATACATATTAAGCTCACTATTCTCAAAAATTTTAAGAGTAGTAACATTTATACGCCAGTCCTTGTTTTCATGGTCACCTACAGTCTGTAGATAAAGGATTATTCATTTACCATGCGGTAATAGCCATTATAAGATATCTTTTGCGTTTTTATTCTGAAATTGCTAGGTAGGTGCAAAATCAGAGGAGAAAAAACAATATCTTCAGATTTTGTTTTCCTTAAGTAGAAAAAACAGCTCCTCAAAACAACGTATACAATAAAATTCTCGGATCTTCGAGCAGAAAAGAGAAAGCATAAGTCACATTGTTACACCCTTTTTCAGACTCAGCCACTCTGCCTATCTCCTTCTGTTACCTAAATATTTATTCCCAGACCAGAATCCCTAAGAGAGACTTTTAGAAATATAGATTTCTGCCCCCCACCCCCACCACAGGTCTAACAAATCAAAACCTTTGGGGTTGCAGCCTAATAATCTATGCTTTTAAAATATTCCCCAAGCTTCCAAATATTTTAGCTGCAAAATTCTCAGTTTAAACTAAATCTTAACAAGAATTATAAGGCTAAATTTGATTTTTAAATCCTTAAAGCAAGAGATCTGTATTTACTTCTGTAGTGCTTTGAAAATAGCACAATTCACACTCTCCATCTTTTACCTAAGAACGAGCAGAGGCCAGACACAAACATTTTTGACTTTTAGCTCTTTGCAATGGTACAGTGAGGACCACCTGGCATCCAGGACCAACACCCCCAGTTCATCCTCTGGGCGCTCCCCTGAAGGGAAGCATTCAGGATCCTTCATCCTATTACAAAGGGGTCGTTGCTGTCATTTGTTTGTTTGTTTGTTTAGAAAGGACCAAAAGCTCTCCTATGAGGGTGGTGCAACCATGAGTAATTTTATTTTTTCAAACTTTTCCTTAATGTTTTGGGGAAATTATTTTTATGCTTCAAGGAAAATTGAAAGCAGATTCATAGAAATCCTGGGTGGCATTCCCAATTTAGCCTCTGGTCGCTTTTGAATTCTCTTCACTATCAGGCATTATTGGAATCTTATTCTAAGACGTCAATAAGCACAGTAGATAGTTTATTAATGTCTTCAATAACGCTGATTTATGCATTATTCTATTAATATGAGTTACTTTATATGTATTTATTCCACATATGTGTGTAATAATACGTATAAAGAGAAACTTGGATGAACTCAAAAACCAGAAAGCTATTAATGTAGAAGCCTTCAGAAATCAATGCTTTACTAACTCTCCAGGTATTTCCATGTAGGTATTTAAATCACAGAAAAGCACTTCACTGCGGCCTCAACTGGGTGGGGAGAAGGCCCTGTGGTTAGAGTTTTATCTTCTTTCTGTAGCCCAGAAAAGAAAGTCACGCTATGTGAAGTGGGCTATGAGGAGACACGGGCAACTCTGTATGTCTTGCAGTCAACAAGTAAAAGAGTTAACTGCTTACAAGTACACTGTGGCTCCAGAACTGGCTAAGTCTTATTATTCAGCCTCATTCTAGAAACAACATTAATAACCAGTCTGGGGTTCTTAGCTCAGCCACCCCCGGTGGGAGTATTCTGTACCCAATTCTATAACACACAGGCAGCAAATCTTCTGGCCTAATTGAACCAAAACAGGCAAAAACACTCAATAACTTACTACAGGGTTTCATGTTAAACTTCCACCTCCATCTTACAATTGGCCAGAAATTTCGGTGCTTCCTGAACTATCCTACCAAAGTATGCAAACAGCAGAGGAGCATACCCCAGAAGCAAAATTAAATTACTTTCCCTTGTGGTTATCTTAAAAATTCTTGCATATGTTCCAGCTGAGTCCCATTAGAGATAAAAATGTATTTATTATATAAATCTATAATAAATATATTATATTTATGCATTTGCTTTAATATCAAAATAATATTTCTTCTAAAAGTATAGGAAAAATAGATACTCCAGGGGGATGTATGAGACATATTGTAGCACTTCATATACCCAGTGGGGTGCATACCTATCAGAGTGTCTGCCTTATTCAAAATGCTCACCTTCCCAACCACACACACGTCCACAAAGCAAGTTCCTGGGAGCCGTTTGTGCAACGTGCTGCCCTGGGCCCTCCCATAGTTACTGAACAAGGAAGGCCCACTCAGGGGGAGCATGGAGATTCCCTACGCAGGGACTGTGGGGACATGAAGACAGGGTGAGGGAGAGGTCTCTTCCTTTGGCTGGACCTATAGCTACGTGTTCCACTACAGGGTCTGAGGAGTCAAGAAAGATGGTCTTCAGAAAGGGAATGAATGAAGAAGATATTCAGAGAGAAGTAGAGAAGAGAGGTTTGGAAATGGAGAATGGAGAGAATGGAAACGCTGCCCAGATCCCT
Source organism: Equus quagga (assembly GCF_021613505.1). Taxonomy (NCBI): domain Eukaryota; kingdom Metazoa; phylum Chordata; class Mammalia; order Perissodactyla; family Equidae; genus Equus; species Equus quagga. The sequence goes on along the minus strand of NW_025798627.1, from coordinate 2,788,946 downwards.
TCAGGTGTCCAGCCTGGGGGTCCGTCCTTCTGCAGCTGGGCTCCATCAGTTTGACAGCAGTTGGTAGTTGACCCCAGCACACCACAGAGAACTCTAGCCTGAGAAACAAGAGCTGAGTGAGGAAAAAGGCGCCACACAGCCACCCAGGGCCTCGTGCACCAGAAGGTGAATTGCTTTTGCTGTGGGTACAATCCTGCCCCAACAACTCTGAGATAAAAAATGAAAAAAGACACAAGGGCAGCAAAACCAAATTAACAAGCATGCAGGCTCCTATTTGGACATAAACTAGGCATACTTCCTACCTAGCAAGAAGGGACCAATCTAACCTGCCTTACCTTAACTGTCACGGTTTTGGAATTGAGAATCTCTAAATTATAAGTTATGGGTCTAAAAAAAGAAGAAGAAGGGAAAGAACTGCAGGCCTGTCTTTAGTCCTTAGTAGTACTGTGAACTTCTCTTTTCTCCAGGTTGTTACCTGCTTTGCTGTTGTTGTCACCGCTGACAGTGTGGAAGGAGGCTGCCCCACCACAGGCAGCTCCACATCCACCAGGACAAGAAAGCAGGAGATAGTAGGACTGGAGCCCTGACAAAGAGTAGCAACGCACCCTCTAGTCACATAACAAAACCCAGAGCAGGACACTGCACTTAATACAAGGATTTCCACCAAAGAAAGAAATGTTCACTCATGCATCTGTGCTGTACACTGCAGAAGACCTTGGAAACGGGAAACTACTAAGTGCAGTTTAAAAATAATGAGAAATCGGGGGGCTGGCCCTGTGGCTTAGTGGTTAAAGTTCTGCACACTCTGCTTTGGCAGCCCAGGTTCGTGGGTTCAGATCCTGGGTGTGGACTGACACCACTTGTCAGCCACACTGTGGTGGTGACCCACATACAAAATAGAGGAACTTGGCACAGATGTTAGCTCAGGGCTAATCTTCCTCAAGCAAAAAAATAAAGAAGATTGGCAGCAGATGTTAGCTCAAGGCAAATCTTCCTCAGCCAAAAAAAAAGGAATCTTAATCCATCTCGTCTAAATCTAGAAAAATGATTAGAGGAGATTCTTATAATATTCTGAATCATTTTTTTAATAGGGGCTGTCCTTTGTACATGTGGTTTGAGATAAAATGTATAGATGATCTATAATTTGAACCCATTTTCAAAGCTAAGATATAGTGTCACTGAATTCATACCATTTTCATTTATTGCTCTAGATGGCAGAAAATAAGACAAATGGAGAAAGAAATTAAAAAGGGAGACATTTCAGATGCAGAAACAAACAGGTTTCTAGCAAATGTCCAACAGCGGACCAGGCTGGTTTCTAAATCACTAGGTGTGTGAACTTAAAACCGTTGGGACTGGCCCCCTAACCGTCAGGAGCATTAGCAGAGAAGATTCCTGCGCTTCTATTATGCATCTTTGACTACGTGCCTTTAAAAGACCTTTTAACTTTGAGGCTCCAAAATTTAGATATTCTCCATATACTGACAGTTTCACAAAAGGTACATGTGGGCACAGCAGAACCAAAAGATAAGACAATCAGAAGACGAGTTTCTACATCAAAGTAACAAAACCAAAGCACAGGATAGTCATTACATCAGGAAGTCAGTCAAGCGGGGAAGATGAAGGGGAAATATTTATACATATTGAACCTAAAGTTAAACATCTACCTCACAGGTTTAAGTTTTTTTAAAAAAAAATACACTTTAAGATTCATTCTGAAGAGACATCATGTCTATACAAACACATTAATCTCCTGTAGAATAGATTTTTTAAAAAGACCAAGGTGTTTCAGAAAATGACACAGGAGAAGAAGGGATGTGAGGCTCTGCCCATGAACAGAAGGCAGGAGGCTCATGTTCGAAGCCGACCACCTCCTCTGAAATTCCAGCAGCCACATGACCCTCGTCCAAGACTCCTATGTATCCCCATAAATAGTCAACTGTGCTGTGAGGGGCCTCGCCCTTCTCCGAGATCACAGAGTAAAGCAAAGTCTACACGAAGGGAAGAAGGAAGAAAAACTGGATTCATGCTGCGGGGGCCTCAGGAGGCGCAGAAAAGAGAGAAGTCAGTAGATGTATGCAAATCTCTAAAAGCAGCCAGTCTTCATAAAAATGGAGGAATATGTGAACACACAAATCCGACCCCTAGGAAGAAAGCACACTGCTTGCACAGGTTTAGGGCTTAAAATGCAGGTGCCTGAGTTTAAGGAAATTCCAGGACTCTCTTGGAGGCGGCCGCCAAAACTGATGAGATTTCTTTACAGTAAAGGAGATCAGCTCTTTTTTAGGTCATTCCGCAAAGGAAGTCAGTTGGCCAAATGTGGGGACCATAGAGACCCACCTAGGAAAGCTGCATATTTGCTAGTTCAATATGATTTGACAATAGTTTTAAGAAGAATTCTTTAAAAAACAAATTGAAGGCACAAGACTTTTTACTTGATAAAACTCAGAACCAACACACAGTTCTATTCAGCTTTTTACTGATCATTATAAATCTTTGGGGAAAAAACAGTCATGACACTCTTCAGTTCCATTTTCCATCTCTTTTTCTTAGTTTCTTAAAACCATTTGTTTTTTGCATAAATCGTTTTTTATTGTGGTAAAATATATATAATATAAAATTTACCATTTTAACCATTTTCAAGTGTACAATTCAGTGGCATTAAATACACTCACAGTGTTATTCAACCAACACCACTATCTCCAGAACTTTATCATCATCCTGTACAGAAACTCTGTACCTATTTAAACAATGACTCCCCCTTGCCTCCTTCCCCCAGCCCCTGGGAACCTCCATTCTACTTCCTGTTTCTATGAATTCGACTACTCTGGATACTCCATATAAGTGGCACCTTGCAATATTTGTCCCTTTTCTGTCTGGCTTATGTCACTTAGCATAATGTCTTCAAGATTCATCCATATTGTAGCATGTATCAGAAATTTATTCCTTTTTAAGGCTGAATAATATTCCATTGTATGTATGTACCCCATTTTGTTTATCCATTCATCTGTCAATAGACATCTGAGTTGTTGCCACCTTTTGGCTATCGTGAATAATACTGCTACCATCATAGGTGTACAACTGTCTATTCAAATTTCTGCTTTCAATTCTTTGGGATAGATACCCAGAAGTGGAATTGTTGGATCAAATGGTAATCCTATGTTTAATATTTTGAGGAACTGCCATACTGTTTTCCACAGCAGCTGCACCATTTTACATTCCTACCAGCAATGCACAAGGGCTCCAATTTCTCCATGAGCTGGCCAGCACTTACTGTTTTCTGTTTTTTTGATAATAGCCATCCTAATGGGTGTGAAATGATATCTCACTGTGGTTTTGATTTTGCATTTCCCTAATGATCCGTGATTGTTCCACTTTGTTTTAAATGGTGTTTCAAAATATGTCTTTTTTGCTTTGTTTCAGTATCCCTTTTCACAGAATAGAAACGTAATCATTGCTCTAAGTAGATACTCATGAAAGGTTCTGGGAGCTCTGAAAAAGAGCTTCCAACACAACAACTAAGAAGCCAAAGTTTTCATCACCTAGGTCTCAACCAGGTGCCAAAACCTTAGGCCTGGAAATAAAAGATATTTCTAAAAGTTTCCTTCCAGGTTCTTAAAGACCAGGTAAAGCAGCCTTAAACGCAGTCCTTTCATATTGCCAAGAATGTGAGTGTTGTTGTCTAAGGAGATTAACTAGCCAGGTGAGTGACAAGCAGGACAGTCCCACGGCTGACAGTCCCACGGCTCTGGGACGTGCAGCCGGTCCACTGAGTCAGGCATTGCTGCTCCTCCCTGAGGCCTTGGTTGGGCAGCTCCTGCTCACATGTGCACGCATGCATTCTCTCACACCCCTCCCAGAGCTACACAGTGAGAACACAACACAGCAATAGATTCAACCTCCTCGTTGTAAAAATAACTTCGTAAACCTGAGAAGAAAGGACAAACACGGACACTTAAAGATCTTGGAGTTGGAAGTCCAGTTGTGCCACATCTCCTTGTTAAATTCTCTGGGTCTGGATTCATCTTCTCCAGCCCACCAGGATTTCCCAAACTCCTGCAAATCATCTCTCTTCTCCTTCTCCATCTAAGCTAATCCAGTCTCCTCAGGCTGCTTGAGAAAAGTCCTCTTTCAAATCTTTTCTCTCCCTTTTCCTTTGTTAAGCTGCCCTCCATTTCACAGTCGTTAAGTGAACAGGCAGCAGGCATGTGCTGTGTGTCCTGGGCTGAGCTTGGCACTGGAGACACCACCACACCAGCAGGAAGGGTTCGCCATGGAGGGTGTCTGCCTTCTCCAGGTTCTTAGTCTATCTAAAATCCTGCAGTATCTCCTGGGGCTCATAACCCTGTGCTCATCTCCGAACAGAGGGTCACTTGCTACACCTCACTGACAACAATGTGGTGCAGTAAAGAGAAGAGGCCACACCGCCATACAGGACCTTGAGGTAAATCACTCAGCTCAGTGTCTCAGCTGAAGAATGGTCACCACAACTTTCCTGGAAGCAGAGACCTGAACCAAATGATCTTTTAAAGGGAAATTCATCAAAGGCTTTCTCGCTAATCAAAAAAAACAGACAATCTTTTCTAAAAACTTTCACCCCAAGTCTCTATACCAAAGATGAAGCTTTGATGACAGTTGACACCCTGCCTCTTCTGTCGTAGCTGCCATTACTGCCGAGTCTCCTGAAGAATGTTTAAGGTAGAGTGACAAGAAGGACCCTAGAGTATCTGAGACTTTTCATTGCCAAACAAAAGACCACAACAACGCTGGAGACACAGTACATACTACTAAGCCAACAAGAACATTTGCCTCCTATTAAACAAGAGATAGGGCCTGCTGGCTCTACAGGGATGGACAGAGGGGAGAGCCGGCAAGTCTAGCTCACCCCTACGAGGAAAATAGGATCTGAAAAAGCACAGATGTCAAAATCATCTTTGCTGTGTGTGACAGGATAAGAGAAAAACCAAGGGCAAAATGCAAACACTCACACAGCTAGAAATCTCAACTGAAAATCTATAATGTATGGCATATGCTAGGCTTTACAACAAGACTCTGAGTATCAGCAACAGCTCCCTTCCTACAACCAGAACAGAATATTCACATACGTTTATACAAACAAACCTTCGCGGCCATACAGTAGTTCCCTCTGATAGGGTATTCTGAACAGAGAGCAGTAAACAAAGTCCAGACAGGAAGCAGCAGGAAAGAATAAATGGCAGAGCTTTCTGGCACAGTGTCCTTGTAGAGAAACAAGAGACCTCACTCTTATATTTTAACAAAATTATTTTAGAACCCAGACCCTAAAATTACTCATTAATATGGTTACTCACAGTGGGTGGGAGGAGTTAGAAATGAGTTTGTAATGTTTTGGCTCCATTCCTAGAATCAACATCATAAAGTCAACCCTAATTACCGACCACTGACAACTCCAGAATCAAATTCCCATCCAGAAGGAAATATTTTGACCTACTCCCTGGAGGTTGCCCTTTCTGAAGGCTTTTCTCATTTTGATGCCTATGGATTTGTGCTAACGGAAATTCTGTGTGAAAATTCCAACTTGCCAAAATGAGTCCATTTGTCCCACAAAAGAACGTTTAAAGAAAGCACAATCACTTTTAACTTAAGAATGACAATACATTCAAAATCTACTTACCTAACACGGGCATCTGAGCAATTTAAGTAAGATATAAACATTGCATGCTATCTTCTGGTGGTGTTCGTGAGTTATGATCATGCCTCTTTAAAAGGGGGACTGTCAAGTCTGAATTTGCCTAGAAGCCACAGTAGTACAGAGCACTGAAGAACGTATGCTACTATTCTGTGTGGCAGAGGCTCCCAGTTGTCTCCCCAACACCCATTCTCCCTTTCCTCTACAGAAATAGAAGTCTGAGCTGGGCACACGGCCGCCTATCTGAAGATTATACTTCCTGGCCTCCCTTGTAGGTAAGTGGTCATGTGACTGGTTCTGGGCAATGGATATGAGCCACGTGAGGTTTGCAACTTCTAGGTCATGTTTTTAAAAGGAAAGGAGGCTGCCCTCTCCTTTCTTACTCCTTTTTGCCACAGTGATAGAAACTGGGGCAACCATCTTAGTGGGAAGGTCGAAGATGTGTGATAGAGATAGTAATAAGAGAGAAAGAACCTTTATCCCCAACATCATGACGCCTCTTCTCAGCCCTGGTCTGCTTATGCTCAGACCAGTATAGGTGAGAATAAAATAAACTTGTGTGTTATTTTGACCAAAGCAGTATCCTAACTAATGCTTCTCTTGAGGTGCTTTGAACTCAACTTTTGTTTTGATATCTGTTCCTTAAACAGAAACCACCCTGGATTTCCTGAAGGAAATTTCTCACCATGTTTCTAGCATCCATTGTCAGTGTTGGGTGTTAGTTTGATGTTAACATCAATCTTTGGGGGTTGTCAGTATCAATTTTCACAGTCCCTGAAATCAGGATCTAAAATAAGCAATCCATAACAAGAAGTAGCTTTCCGACCCTTTGTTCAAGGCAACCTCACAGAAGGAGAAAGCTTTTCTTCTGCCCAGCATCCATTTCACCCATCCAACAAAGATCTCATCTTGTCCTCACCATCCCTCCGCCAAGAGAGGCAGGACATACTTGGGCACTGGAAGCCTTCACATCATTTATAAAATGGGAACCTTATCTGAACCTCTCCCAGACCCCTGAGGGAGAAGAGAAAAATCACATTTTAGTTCAGGAAATCAAAATCTGTAACTCCAGATAAGTGGACAAAATACTTAGGATAAAATTACCAGGTCAGATTTCATAAGCTTTTTCCTTGAAAAAAAAAAAAAAAATTACATCACAATGTGTCAATATAGATTCATCAACTGTAACAAAAGTACCACTGGGTGGGGGGAGTTGATAGTGGGGGCGGCTATGCATGTGTGGGCACAGGAGGTCTATGTGTGGGGACAGGAGGTCTATGGGAAATCTCTGTACCTCCCTCTCAGTTTTGCTGTAAACCTAAAACTGCTCTAAAAAGAAGAAAGTCTTAAGGAGATCTGATCGGTGGTTACCAGGGAAAAGGGGGGGTGGGGGGAGGGCACAAAGGGGGAAGTGGTGTACCCACAACATGACTAACAAAAATGTACAACTGAAATCTCACAAGGCTGTAATCTATCATAACATTAATAAAATATATATATATATATAATTGAAAAAAAAAAAGAAGAAAGTCTTTTTAAAAGAAGAATCCTAAATCTGCTTTAAAAGACACTCAACTATCTCAATTTTTTAATAGTCATTCCCACTTACAGAATGAAAATGATAGCAGCTTCGATGACAAGAATGATGAAAGAGTCAGCAGCCAAGAAAACTGAGAAAATCCAGGGAGGCTCCCGCAAAACTGAGTCCTCATAGAACTCTGTCCAGTCTCAACCCCTAATCTCACTCTCGCCAAAAACCCAAATAGGAGTAAACGCATCATTACCCCATTCTGCATGCCAGGTAGTTCTCTCTTATTTTCATCACAGAAAAGCTAATGTACTTCCTTAAGTAAAAGCTTTTTAAAAATAAAAGCTTGAGTTGTCTCTTTTTTTCTTTACTGCCTCTGCCTTGTCTAATAAAAATGACTGAGTGTTTTGTTTTGTGATTCTTTTAACTCCTAAGCGTAGGGTTCCTCCTATGCAGACAGTACTATAATTGAGACCATTTACGACAGAGCACATTAAATGTTGCCATGAGAATACCACAAACCAATGGATATCACTCCTCTTTAACACTTGAAAGAGCACAAAATCCCATGATATTAAAACGGAAGATACAGGAAAGGTTTTTGATCACAGGCAACCCTTTGGCTTTATTAGCAGCATAACATAACTATTCTAACGGGAACCACCTATGTTTTCACAAATTGAAGTCCAGTAGTAAAAGTATTTTATCACATCCTGCAAGGGCGAAAATTTAAAGCATATTTGGTTTGAGGTAATTAAAGATCAGTCTAGAATGCAAAGCATATGACATATCCTTACAGCAAAATGACCTTCAGGAGCCAGCCTGGTGGCATAGCAGTTAAGTTCACGCTCTCTGCTTCGGCGGTCCAGGGTTCACAGGTTCAGATGCCAGGTGTGGACCTACACCACTTGTCAAGCCATGCTGTGGCAGCATTCCACATACAAAATAGAGGGAGATTGGTACAGATGTTAGCTCAGCGACAATCTCCCTCATCAAAAATAAATAAACAGATAGGTGGTATCAAAAAAAAAAGAAAGAAAAACTCCCTAAATAATCTATTAAAAATAATAAAGAAAAAAAGCTTGACCCTCCAGGTCATGGAGAATTACCTGCTCTGGATAGCCTAGTCTTCTAGATCAATCTCGAAGAAGGCAGGGATTTTATGTTTTGCTTTCTAACATATCTTTAGCACCTGGCGCATAACTGTTGCTCATTAAGTGTTAGATGAATGAATGAATGAATACAGGTCTAGCCCATATAAACGTGGGAATGCTTTTTTTTTTTTTTTTAAAGATCTTATTTTTTTCCTTTTTCTCCCCAAAGCCCCCCGGTACATAGTTGTATATTCTTCGTTCTGGGTCCTTCTATTGTGGCATGTGGGATGCTGCCTCAGCGTGGTCTGATGAGCACTGCCATGTCCACGCCCAGGATTCGAACCAACGAAACACTGGGCCGCCTGCAGCGGAGCGCACGAACTTAACCACTCGGCCACGGGGCCAGCCCCGGGAATGCTTTTTTATTTAGCCATTTCAGGCAGAAATTTCCTTAAAAAGTGTAGTAGCACTCTTCCTTACCTTCTCGAGAAAATTATAAGGACCATAATCATATGTTTTGCCAATAGCAAAGGGTCACCGTTGTGCTCATCCTATGTTTTAAAGATGCTCTTAGTGTGCTTTAAATACTAAATCACTCCATAATTTTTTACGAAATTTTTCAGCTGTATGCTTTTACCGTTTTTCCCACCCTTCTCTTTCTGTTGAGTTGTCATTTCTCCCTACTATAAACAGCCTACAATTGGCTGTTTCTAATTTATTGTGCTCTGGCAAGCCAATTGGCCACAACTTCTCAATAGGATGTCAAAAGTAAGAATACAAGGCTCTAAGAGAGGGCTGGAGGCCTTCTCCCAAGAGTAAAGAATGTGGTCCTTAGACCTTGCCACATCCAGGCTGGGCTGATCACAAGCTCTGTTTTTCAGATGCTCCCAGTCCTCTACCTTGTTCTGGATAGGTAAGAAGCCAGATAGCCAAGTTCCAAAGAGGGCACACTAAATGATGTCACGCTATTTCAGCATGACATTTCCAGGGGCTAAGAAGCAACTGCTCCATGAGGCGGGGGACTGGAAAGTATGGTCCCAGACAACTGATGGTAAATAAGCAGCTGGTCTAGGGCTAGCGTGGGGGTGTCCAAAACAGACACCAGGAGTGCAAGGAAGTCTGTCTGTAGGGAGTGGAGATCCCATTCTCAGCACTGGTTCCGAGGGAGGAAGCCATTCCAGAGGGGCTGGGGGCACATAAATCACCAAGGGAAGAACTGAGAGTCATCAGAATCTGGCACAAGGTAGAAATTACCACTTGGGAAGAAAATCAAAACCTAAGTTTCCAACCTGGAACACAAAGACAGAGCTAGACTTGACTTGACACAGAGTCCCAGGGCTAAGGCTGGAGCTCCACCCTCAGAGCCACAATGGGACAGCACCTCCAGGTAGGGGTCAAAAGTCTCTGGTTGTGGCAAGGCTGAGGAACCCAGACAATTATGACAGGAAAAGAGGGGCAGAGGGCTGCCAACTACTCCCTGCTCCATGGCCCAAGGGCATCACCTTCTCCATGGCCAATGGGCAAAGTGCCCTCTGTGTTTGAAATGTCCAAATGGTTGACCAATGAGAGAGCATTGCCACTGGCTGAGTGGAGGGGCAGAAGGACATAAGGAGCAGGAAAGAGACAAGTGGCTAGCCCAGAGGAGGCTGCATATGTGTCTCAAACACTTCTCTGCACGCGTTACAGTGTGGGCAACATATTTCTTCCCTGAAATAGCACAGCTCTCACTGTGGCAGTTACAGGTCATCAGCCAGAGGCCCCTGAGCCCACCTAGGAGTCCTCCCATGCCAGGCTTCAGCAGGCATGCCCGGAAAATCTACTGGGCTTTCTGAGAAGGGACTAGCAAAGGCGGAAGCATAGGTTCAGGAAGGAGGCACATCTGGAGGGACAAGCACTGGAGATGGATTGGGGCAGGGGAAGCAGGAGGCAAAGAGCTCAGGTAGGGGACAACAATTACCCAGGAATAATGTGACGGAGGCTCTGACGATGTTCAACTTTGGGTAAGAAAAGAAAAGAAACTACCATTTGTTGTGACTTTCTGTGAACCCAGAACAAGGCTAGTATTTTTCACATTCGTGATCTCATTTGTTCCTCACTTTAAGTCTGCAGGAGGAATATATTATTCCCATTTTACAGGTGAGGAAATTGAGATCCAGGGAGGTGAAAGGGATTGTATATGGTCACACAGCATGGATGACGGGTGGGATTCACTCTGGAATGATCTAACTCCAAAATCCTACTTGCACCAACTGACATACAAGGAGCTATATCTTAAAAAAATAATGGGAAGATGGGGCGAGGAGAGGGGTCTGGGTGTTTGCATGTGTCTGTTTCCCGTGGGTTTGCACAATCAGCCTCGACTGAGGCCTTCCTAGAATGTGTTGTTTTCAAACAACAGAGCGAGTCCATCAGACTGATCCACGGGAACCTCCCTAATGCTGGGAACTCCCATTGTTAAACGGTATTTTAAATAGGAATGGTCTAAAGCTCCCAGCCAATCTGTGCATTGATTACCCAGGGGTCTTAAATCAGGCCCCATCTCACAGGATCTTAGATTAAAGTCAGTTTGGGAAAGAAATGTGATTCTTAGATAAAATAAGGAATGTACATTAGAAAAAAAAATATCCAACATTTCCATGAAAAACCATTAAGCCTTGGCGTGCTGTTTCTTGATCTGAGTGCTACCTACACCTGTGTTCATGGTGATATATATATATATATATATATATATATATATACACTTACTATATGTGCTCTCTTCAGTATGTATAGGATGCTTCAATAAAGTTTTAAAATTGCCAGAGCAGAGTAATATTTTATCCCTGCCCTATTCTAACGTAAACTGGCCTTTAACAAGAACAAGGCAGGGAAAGTCTATGGAGATAGAAGCCGTAAGCCTCCTCTCTCCTAATGCAGATCCACCAGGAGAAGCACTCCACCCGTAACCAGAAGGCTGTCGCCTTGGAAACGGGAATGGAACTACCGCAATCACACATCGGGAGCAAAGATGGCCAAGATCTATTTCAATTCTTCGATGCCTCGAGGAACCGCAGATGACTGTAACTATGGAAGACAGCCAATCTGTAGTAATGAAGAAGCGCATGCCAGAGTTAGAAAGGCTGCAATTGAGAGAGGGAAAAAAAAAAAGGGGTTGGGAGGGAAGGACAAGATAAAATTCAGGTGTAACAAGCAAAGCCCAATCCAAGAACTGGGTAGCTGAAAGGCTACGAGTCTCATTCATTTCAGCCCTTCCACCCTCTGTACTTAGCGCACACCCCCCACCGGCCGGCGCCATGCTCGGTGCAGGGGGTACAAAGTGGATAACAGTGGCCCTTTGGCGGGAAAGACGCACTCAGAGAAGTGCTCCACTGGAGGCACAAGCACCCGCGAACAAAGCGGGGTAACAGACTAACCTCAGTGTGAAAAGGCGCGCAGGAGGCTTGAGAGAAGGCGGCATTTTTTCATTGGAACTCACATACATAGCAATTCCCCAGGTGGTGGTCAGGGAGAGGCACCTCAGGCCGAGGGAACAGCAGGTACACAGGACAGAGGCACGAAACGGCAGCGTTCCATTTCTCGACACGGTGGCTCCCTGCAGCTCTGGGTGGGACAAGTCCCTGTTTGAGAGACTGTCCCACACACCGCAGAATATTCGCCATCTCTCACCCCACCCACTAATCGCTGCCAGCAACTCCGAATCATTATGATACTAAGGTAACTCCCCCCACATTTCCAAATGTGGGGAGGGGGGCGCTACTGCTTGCAGTTGAGAAGCCCAAGACTTAGGGGAACAGATACGCGGCTGGAGCAGGGGTCGGTGGGCAGAGGGTGAGGGTTGAGGAGGCGAATGCAGGTGAGGACCAGAGTGGGGGCCTTGCATGCCCTGCCAAGGAGCCAGATTCTGCCAGCCTTGGGGAAGAGAGAACGGACTCCAAGCGGTTACGTAGGAGGGCAGGCCGACAAGACTTGGCAGCTCGTTGAATGTGAGGAGGTGGAGAAGAAGGAGGAATGGAAGAAGAAAGAATAACCCTCACAGTTTTAAGCTTGGCTGACTGAGTAAACAGTAGTGGCACTAAACCAACGTGATGAATATAGGAGTAACAGCGGGTTTGGTGGGGGATGGAAAGGCGAGGTGGAAAATGAGTCTGAAGCACATAAGGGACATCCAAGTGGAATTTCTAAGAAGTAATAAGTAGACTGATGCTAAGGAGAGACACCTGGTTGGAAGTGAGAGCAACGTTAGCATTTAATCATAAGCAGTGTCCAAGCCATTCCCCAAGCGCCCCCAGGAGGCCTGTTTCCCAGACTTGCTAAACAAGCTGGGGAGAGGATGACTGGAGACCAGAAAGCTGAGATACAGAGCCGGACATAAGCAACTGGGCACCCACACAGCAGCAACTGGGCGCTGGCAGGAATGGAGAAAGTGGGCCAACTGGCAAGGTGGAGGTGAGCAGAGCAGAGTAGGGGTGACTGAACCAGCGGCCCCACGTTGGGTGTCCACAGCCCCCTTTCATGCGAATCTTGGCACACATTAGAACAATGGCTCTCAAACTTATTTGCCTGTGACACACAGTAAGAAAATAATTTTACATCTCAACCCAGGTCATACACATACATACACACCAGGGCTGGCTTCACGGGTGTCCAAGCTGTGCAGCTGCCCAGGGCCCCACCTCAGAAGGGCCCCACTTTTGGTAAGGTGCTCTGCTGTCACCATCTTGAAATCCCTAATAATTTTTTAACAAAGAGTTCTACATTTTCATTTTGCACTGGATCCCTCAAATTATGAGACCAGTCCCGACACACACAAATACACACCTTTAACAAAAATTTCATGAAACAATATCTACCTTATTACATGTGATATAAAATTATATTTTCTGTTCTATTTTATTTTTTAAATCTAGTCAGCCCATTACATTCACATCCCACCAATGAGTTGTAAATCACAGTTTTAAAATACTCTTTCGGGTTAAGTCAATACTAAAGGTTTATTTCTTTTATTTGTGGTGGTGGAAGGGGCGTGCAGATTCTTTTAAACATTTATATTCTTTTTCCTCTACAAAGGTTTGGAGGCATTTCACAGCAAATAGTGCACGTAGCTGAAGACAAAGAATTGCTGACATGAGCTAAGGAAGGAGAGTCAGAGAAGATCCTGAGGAACCAAAATTAAGCTGGGAGATTTGAGGGGGTTTGGAAGAAATGGTCAGAAAGATAGAAGGAAAACTAAGAGAAAATGGGCAAAATTAAGGAAGCCCAAGAGCTTCCAGAAGGGAGTAGTCAACGAGGTCAACAGCCCCAGAGAATACCAGGCTGAGGCGAGAGCTGCGTCACGAGGCCATCAGAGAATGAGCTAGATCAGTCGTGGCACGGTGGGAGCAGAAGCCTGCATGCAGAGCTCCAAGTGACCAGGAGGCAACCAAACAGAGACACCGAAGACAGAGCACAGAAAAGGAGAGCCCAAGGAAGTGGAAGGAGAAGCAGAATGGGGGATATGTTTTCTTTTTAAGAATTCTGAGAGATTTGATGGTGGCTTAAAATCTTCCAACCCACCAACCGTTCTTTCATTTAGAAGCCCCACCCCACACCATATTAACCAGGTAAAATTATATCCACCTCCCACACTAAATAGACATTACTTTGATTTGAATTATAAATAACTATATATGGAACTGAGTTGTAAATGACTAGTTGACATAAAGTTATGTTTTATGGGCATTTGATTAATATGCAGTACCTTCGATTTTGCAATTTTCTTTTAGTATTCAAGAAGTCAACAAAAACTTTTTTTTTTTTCTGATTTCAGACATATTTTTAGGCCTCTGAAAAGCTCATAGGCCCAAGGCCCGAGGTCCATAATTCCTAAGGATAACAAGGGCTGTGCCTCTCTGGGGCTGAAGAAGTCCCAGAAGTGGAAAGATAAAGAGAAAATAAGTCAGGACACACAAGAGGCGATGGACTCTGATAGACAAAGAGCTCCTACAAAATGGGCAGAAGAGGCTAGATAATCCAATTTTTTTTCACAGCAAAGTCAATGAATAAGCAATTCAAGGAAGAGAAATGTGAAAAGGTCAATGAACATATAAAAAGCCATCTAACCTCATTAACTCTCGGGGAAATCACCCATTTTTCACATATTGGATTGGCAAAATTTTGAAGACTAGTAATCCCTATAGCTGAGGAGGCTGTGGGGAAGCAGGGCCCCCGAGACAGTGCTGGTGAAGCGTGAATCAGCAGGCAGGCTCCACGAACGAGCCCAGGACGAGAACGGGCCCTCCGTCTCCACGTCCTCTTACTGCAGGGGTCCTGTGGTCTCGGCGCAAATGTGCCCCTGAAAGAGGCCTTTCTCCTAATACAGCATCTCGCTTTACTGGACTCAGAGCCCTGGTCTCTAACTACTGTTTCCTGTTTTGTGAGCTGTTTTACCTGTTTCTCCACAGCTTCCCCCACTGCAGTGGAAACTTCTAGGAAGCAGGGAGCCTCTCTCTCTTGTTCACCTCCCTCCTCCAGCCCTGGGGTGCCTGTAGAGGCTCTATTAAGACTAACGATTTTCATGGTGGCATTGTTCTAATAACAAAAACTGGAAACAATCTGAATGTCCATCAATAGGGGAAATGGTTGAATAAATCATGATACACACACACCGTGGAATACGATGACGCTGTACCCTGACCTGGGGGGAAAAGTCCATAATACATTGTTTTATGAATAAAGCAATTTATAAAATATTTAGAATCATATTTTTATTAAGAAGGAAGGGAAAAAATGTGGGTGGACATATTTGTCCATGTTTGGACAAGCAGAGAGAAAGGTAGGGAAGGAAACTCAGCCAGCTGTGCCCACTGATGACCATGAGGGAAGGATGGCATTGGAGGGGACGGGCTAAAGGAGAGTATGTTTCGTAATTTTTAAAAATTAAACTATTTTAAAAGAATCTTGGCCTCAAAAATATTAACCTATGGTACGAAGAACCATGTTTATGTAGTGTTTATTTCACCTGCTGGAGTTAATAAGGTTCACGATCCGAAGTGTTCCCTGGACTTGCCTATGGCCAACCTCATAGCCTAGTAATCATTTCCCATTTGATTTGTTAAAAAGCCAAATTTATTCCAACACCCAGTAGCAGAAATGCCGTGCCTTTGATTAAAGACAGTAGTTCCCCCTGGGGGACCTGGAAATGATCTGAACGCCTTTTCAATGGGCCACTGAGAGCCCAGACTGAGGCTGCCCAGCAGAGGAGGACGGCACGGTGAGGGGCCGGCCAGCGGGCACGCGCACACATGTCCTGGTGTCCGTGTCAGATTCCGGGGCCGCTGCCAGCCGCCGCTTCCCGGCAAAGTCCAGTTGGCTGGAGCCTGAGAAGTGATATCTTGAAGGCCCAAGGCGCTCCTTTCAAGAGGCCCTAAATCAAATGTCCTTGTCTTTGCCAGAAACAACCTATACGGGAAGTCTTATCACAAAACAAGCAGCTCTCAGTCATGTCAAGGATTTTTTAAATTAATTCCTTAAGCTGATCAAGTGATAAAAGTTGGGAATTTAAAAGGACTCAGACATTTCTACCTCACTGTGGTAATCAACCTGTAAGCTACCCAACCAACCATGAAACAACATGAATGGGATAGGCTTCAGCAGCTCAGTCCTACTACGGCATGCGGCACAGCACTTCCCACCAGGTGACTGGGAATGAATGAATGAATGAGAATCGTCGAACCCATGCGGACATCACTGAGGGGACCTGACATTTGGAAGGCCTGGAATCCAGTCCTCACTGAGACACTAGTTAGATACTTAAACCAGGGAAATGAGTGAAAATTCTCTAAGCCTCAGTTTCCTCATCTGTGAAATGGGAATGACAATTGTGCCTGTCTCCTAGGGTTATTGTGAGGCACAAGTGAGGATTGACCTGACAGCCTGGCGGGGACCGGAGGTGAGCTGCCCAGATCCCCCTCTTGGGAAGGACTTCCACCCAGCTGTGAGGAGTGCCGTCAGCATGCGGCCTCCAGCCACCAGCTCCTTGGGGGTCAGCCTCAGGGGCAGAGAGCCACCCCTCTGAGACCACCGGTCCTGCTGCCTGCACAATGTGGTGACTGAGGCCCAGCAACTGTGGCTCAGAGCAGGACACCATGACCACAAGTCCTCACTCTGGGGCTTCCCACCAGGTTGGCCGAGGTCTTTCTAACCCCTTCCTCTGGCCAATCCTGCTTCCTTCCCTTCCTCGGGGTTGGCCCCTAGTGAGCATCCTGCACCCCAAACTCTAAGCTGGCATCTGCTTCCAGAGAACCCAACCTGCAACACAGCCCTTTGGCAGTATTAAGTACCTTGGGGTTTCTGAAATGTGACAATGAGCAGAAGCCAATCCTAGTTTAGAAAAGAAAATCAAGCTCATCAACTTTTTTCTTTTGCATATGAGCCATTTATTTCAAGTATTCAAAGTCTGGTAGTTCATTCATATTCACCAAATATGTACAGAACACTGCCTCCTGGGGCCACGAAGGCTCTGCGATGGTCCTAGTTCAGGGCTGATGTCTTTACGCCTCCTCTGCTGTGGTTCTCGGTGCACTGGCACCGCCCCTTAAGGCTCTGGAACTGGGTGAGGGGCCTCTGGTGGTTGCACTGATTTCAGGGCTCTGCCGTCATTTGGCAGGGGGGGTCCGGGGGCGGGCAGGAATGCTAGACTCCTACAATGTACAGAAGGTCCCTCTTGAGGATGGATTGTCCCATGTCCCACATGATTCAGAAAACAGAAAAAAAAGTTTACATAATTATCTGAGTCTAGATCTTAACTCTGCATTTCATAAAAATATTTCGTTCAGTTTTTAATACACTGAATTTTCTAGGAACTCAATTACCCTATAAATTGAGGGGAAGGTGTACTTTATTCAATTCAGAGCTTTACCAAGAGTTTTTCACCATTTCCAAAAATCATGACAGTTTCAGAAAAGTCACTCACGATCAATGAGACACCTTATAACACACCTGTGTTGTCCACATTTGTAGTTGTCTTCTTCTTAGAGATATACATAAAAAGACTTTTTTAGCCCTTATTTCTAAGGTTTTATATATAAGATTAATGATAATATTCAGTTGAATATTTCTTGAATCCAAACTAATTTATTATAAGAGCAAATATCGATTTCATTACGTCTTCTAAAGTAGCTGTGCACATATTGAAGTACCAGTTATTTTATTATAAATTATTTTCATGTTATTTCTCCTTTATATTACAGTTAGAGTATTCTGTTGTTTTTCTTTAGTATTATATGTAAATGAGTTCTATAATCTATGAGTTTCATTTCAGGAAGTAAAGAGAATGTTACAAAACGTACAAAGGGCATGTTGGGTTTGATGGATTTGGAACCACTGCCTTACAGAATTGACTCTCAAACTGGGGTCTGAGGCCCCCCTGCAGCGGAAGCATCTGCAGCACTCAAGAAAAATCTAGGCTCCTAGGTTCCAACCCAGACTCACCAGAATGTTCTCTGGGGCCAGAACCCAGGAATCTTTATTTTTTCAACCTTCCCCAGGTGATTCTGATGCTCATCCAGGCTTGACAGACACAGCTATGGAGAAGTTGGGGGATGGGGGGACACCGAGCCATCGCCTGGCCAGGAGGTGCTCACAGTCTAAAAGGGGAGGGTAAAGTGTAACCATATGTCAGGCACATAGTTGTCAAATGCCAGAAAGCAACACCAACAAAGTGCTATGGGAATTCAAGGAAGGGAGATGCCAGCCTGGCGGAGGTGTCTTGAGGAGGACGCACTGGAGTGGGGATCTGAACAACAGTGAGAGCAGGAGCCTCATCTCTGGGGAGCGCTACTGCAGGAGCCTTTGACATACGTCAAAGCCTTTGTCTCCGTCAAAACTCACGGCTGCCCTCTGGGTAAATACCATCCCTGTCCAGGTCTTTCCAAAGAAGATACTGAGGCCCAGAGAAGTCAAGTACCTTCAAGTCTTGCAGCCCCAGAGGACAGGGCCTAACCATCCACTATATCAGGACCTGGCCAGGAGGAAAGAGGGTGGGGGCAAGGGTGGGAGAGGCCCAGGGAGCTTCAGAAGAATGATTTCTATCCAAAAGCTGCATTTCCATCTTGCTATTCGCCTTGTCACCAACATTCACGATGACAACAGAAAACCACCACTAGGAGGGATTCTGAGCACATATCATTCACATATGGCTAAAAAGACTGGAGGATGAGAACAGGCGTTGAGGAGTCACGGATGCTAATGAGCCACAAATCACAGAAAAGTCACTTAATTGAGGTAACAGCAAAATGGAAGGAGGCTTGGAATTAGGAGCTCTCTCGTTGCTTCCACTGATCTAGCAACAACATAAAGCAGCTTCTGCTTAATCAATTCCCACCTAATCAGAGAGCCACCCTAACACTGTCTCCCAGCGCAGCAAATTAGCCTAATAGTGAACCGCTGCAGCAATCAGGAGGGTATTGGTGGGGAGGGCAGGATGGAAACATACTCGGAGGAAAAGCAATCGGATAGTGCTAAGGGGTTAAGCGGTGTTTAACTAGCTGTTAAATTGCAAACTGCTAAGCTTCCCCATTCTCATACAGAAATTGTCAACAATGAATAGAAATGAAGATGAAATGCATCAGGTTCTGTTTTCATCCTGCATCCTGGACACGCATCCAGGTAGATATAAAATTTATTTTTATCTCTATAAAGGGAAAGATCAAGCCACTCGTTGTGTGACGAGTGTTTCTCAAACTCAGACACTCAGAATTTAGCATTCATCAGAATCCTCTAGGGGGCTTGTTAAAATACAGATGACTGGACCACCCCCAGAGTTCCCAACTCAGGAGATCCTGCGTAGGCCCTGAAATTTACATGTCTAACAGTTTGCAGGGGAAGACAATTCTGCGAACCTGGGGATCACACTTTGAGAACCTGCTCAGGAAGTCTCAAAAGCCACTTGGAAGGGCAGCAGGGGATGGAACGAGATGAAGGAGCAGCTGCGAGCGTGGATAGGGAGTGAGGCATCTCAGCAAGCAATGGAGGGTCCCCCTGATAACACAAGGAAGCTTCCATGTATTCCTTAAAGTAGTAATTTGTCACTCTTTGTTTCTCATTCTCTTTATTCTTAAATAAAGAGTCTATAACTATAAGCAATCATGTAATGGCTGCCACATGTCCAAGAGAATGGGAACGAAATGAGAAGGAAGACAGAGGAGTCCTCCACTTTTCACGGATGTGAAACGAGACCGGTAATCAAAGGGGAAGTCAGAGATGTCACAGGGGACAAGAGGTCCCAGGTCAGAGAGACAGCTGAGTGGGCCCCTTCTCTGCGTGCAGGACCCTAAGGAAAACTCACTGGCTCTACCTTACTCCTTCCCTCTATCGACTTGCGCTCTCACCAGACTGATAACCCCGGGGCCAGAGCTGGAAGAGGTCCAGTCTTCTGCAATGAATGGAATCTTGGTGTGATCACCCACAGTCAGCGCCCACTGGCAACCAGTGAACATCAAACTTCAGGTATCTTTTGGACCAGCCTTACTTACGCTGACCTGGCAGAGGTGACGCAGGTCAGGCAGGGCCAATTCACGCGTTGTGGGTGGTGAGAATTTCTTCTGCTACAGTGGGGCAAGACTAACACCAATGGATCACATCCTGGTCCCACAGCTCCCCCGACTTCCAGGTACATTGCCAGGAGACTAGACGCTTCTGGATGAAGATTTCCAATCAAAGCACTGCTCTGTGGCCCCAGCTTTTATTAACTGAAGAGACCAAAAGGCCTTTCTGCCCATCCATCCTCTTCCCTCCTCTTGGGTTCGACATGTGGGTCAGCAGCAAGCTCCTCAAATCTCCGAGGCAGAGACCTTTGGCCTTGGAAACATTTGGAGCAGAAACAGGTGGTGTGGACTGGAGCAAACTTTCAAAAGAAGAAAATACCAAAAACTCCGAGAGAAGAAGCCCTCCGCGTGGAATTCTCATTTGCATTTCGTGCGGTCAGCGGTTCTCCAGTTTTCCTCCCACCCCTTCAAAGGTTAGGTTGTCAGATCGTGTTGTGAGTAGGTCAGACTAAGAGGGTTTTTTCTTATGGTTTCAGGCGGGATAATATTTCATACCCACAGGATTGCAGTGCTGAGCTTAGCAGTGCAGTATTTAAGAGTCAGTCGCATATCCATCATTCAGCCCACATTTCAAAGACTGATAAAATATCGCCCCGGTGGATTTAAAAGAAGCCAGTGACCAAACATCTTCCTCTCCTAACTAACAAGGCTGCGAGGGTCAGTTCCTAATACAATGCCAACAGCCCGCCTGTGCACAGTAAAAAAATGCATTTCTAACTGGAAGATGGCTTGCGGAACAGTACGGCAAACATCACTACCCCTGATCAAAAGTCTTCCGTGGCTCCCCACAGAACCCAAACTCCTTAGCGGTTTTTCAGGGGCCTCAACAAACTGCTGCCCATTCTCTGCAGCCCCCCTCTCCCCGCGGCCAGCGCAAACCGTCTGCTCCAGGCTAACGCTGGCTCATTGCTCCTGGAAACCCCGCGCAGAGCTTCCTTCTCTCTTGCTTTGCTGACCTCTGCCCCAACACCCTCTTCCCCCTTCTTCCCAGTTTGTCAAACTCTGTCCATGAGGCAATGAAAACCCAGCTCCAGTCACATAACCTCCACAAAGCTGCTTTTCAGGAAACTTCCTGCCCTAGATGCTCTCTCCCCACTGAGTGGCCAGGGTAGCGATCCGCTGGCACCGTACAGGGACTGCCCTGCATCGTGGCTTATTTACTGCCATATGCCCCCACCCAACCCCAAGTCAGTTGAACTGTGAGGCTCCTGGGCCCCATGCCTCCTCCTGGCTTCCCCCGGATCTCACCTGCCGCCCCCCGCACAGTGGATGCTCAGGAAAGGTTTGCTGCGGTCACCACGGTAAGAATTTGGTCCTCCCTGGGACTGTGGTTTATGAGATAGTTGTCTTTAAAGCTCCTTGTTTCTCTTCCTTGCCGTCCAATCACTGCCCTCTCTTTTCTCCCGAGCATGTGACCGGACTGCCAATTCACTCTGTCCCTAGGGCTGTCCAAGAGCTTAGTGAGCATTGAACAGAAGACCCCTACGAGGTGACTGCTAGGCTGGAAAAACCAGCCTGGGTCCCACAGGCCCAGGTGCAGGACACGGGCAGCGGGAGAGAGAGATGAACACAAAGACAGGGGGCTACAGCTGCCCTCCACCTCAGGCAGCGGTCCCTCCAAGAAAAAGAGAGCATCTGGTGGAATATGGGTAAATAGTGCTGAGATCGGAAAGCTGTGCATGTAACAAAAGCACAAAGGGTTTGTAAAAGGCGGATTCCGCTCCCCACCCCCACCACCAAAAGCTCAATAAAAAAAACTAGCAGTTTTCACTCAGCACATCTGTTTTCAGTTACCTGTGCCTGAACCACAAACTTCACAAAGAAATGGAGAGATTTCGAGCTGACTCCGTGGTTAAGTCTGTCAGGGCAGAGCGACGGCTGCCCAACATTCAGGGTCTTGCTGAGCCTCGCTGATGACACTGTGGCCACAAGGAATCGTGCACTGACTTGATTGCTGAAAAGTAAAAGTGGCCCAGGGGTATCATGATCATTGATCAACACAGCTACGCCTGTTAGTCAATCACTGATTACCAGATTAACTTACCAATTATCAGTCGCATGTTCCCAATCAATTCCCAACATATTTAGTCCTTTTTTTCCCCATTACTCTATCTTGCTGCTATCTTCCTTAAACCCTCCCAGCTAAGATTTTGTTTTTCTTTAGTAAAACAAAAAAGTCTTTGACTACTAGAATGTTCTTTACATTAAATCCCTAAGCCCTGGTTCTGTTCACAACATTGTCTCTCTAGGCTCATAAAAATGTTTCCAAGAATAATATTCCCTTCCTTTCGATAAATTGGGGATACAGCAGACCATCCATAGATAGAAGCTGCAAGAGGGAGAAAGACAATGATTTAGTGATCTTCCTTCTACAAAACCCTTCCTCATCTGGTGCCCGGTTAAGTAACAGAAGACTGAGATCACTGAGCAACTCTTTGAAACAGTGCGATATTGGAAATCTCTGCACACCAAATCTGAACCTCTCCCTTATCAGACCTTACCCTGACCTACTCAGGCCTGATACAGGGCCCAAGCTTTACCGCCCCTCCCCACTGTCATTGCTCCTTTATTGCTATAAACATGGATGCAAGAGGGAAATGCCTTTTTTTTTTAAAGATTGGCCCCTGAGCTAACATCTGTTGCCAATCTTCTTTTTTTTTCCCTTCTTCTTCTCCCCAAAGCCCCCCAGCACATAGTTGTATAGTCTAGTTGTAGGTCCTTCTGGTTGTGGCATGTGGGACGCTGCCTCAGCATGGTCTGATGAGTGGTGCCATGTCCGCGCCCAGCATCCAAACCGGCAAAACCCTGGGCCACTGAAGTGGAACACGACCTTAACCACTTGTCCATGGGGCCAGCCCGGGATAGGCAACTTTAAAAATCCACTTTGGTAACAGGGATTCCAGTGACTTCATTGCTCCTTTAAACTTTTTTGAGAAATCATTGCCATAAATTATTAAAATACATATTTATTTAATAATTATTGTCATCCAGGTACTTAATTTGTTGCACTTTCAATAGTTGGGTTTCTATCAAGAATACAATTATTTTACAGGGAAACATTAAATATTTACTATAATCAAAAAGGCACATCATACCGGCAATTATTTCACTATTAATTTTTTACTTGAATTGCTTAATATGGAAACACCAAGATTTATCCTGAAAAATCAGTAGAACAGGTACTGAAAGACGTATCTGAGGGCTCTACCCAGAGACTGACATGAAATTTTACAGGCCTCAATAAACATTTATTGGTGGAAAACTGAATTGTATTCCATTTTGTTTGTTCCAAGGGGAATTCATCACAATGGGCTTTTTTAATTTAGTAGCCCTCACTGAAAGAAAACTTAACTAGTACGGTTTGGTGTCACTTGGGCTGTGTCAGAGAAGGGCAACCGAGTTCAAAGACAGAGGTCATCGACTTCCCTCACCAGTGTGCTGCCAAGAGAAATTAACCTATCCTGTGGGTAGAGGACAATCTAAGTGAGGCTTAGAAGCTCATACAAAAATTCACTTCCATAGAAGTATTCCTATGATGTTTCCTTCTCTGAAAAAATCTACGGAAACTCCTCTAAAAGGATTGTGAAAGAAAAGCTTCTAAACATCTATAGAACACCACTAGTTAACTTTAGCCAAGTAATACTCTGGAATCTGCTGTATTTTTAATTCATAAAAGCAGAGTCCTATCGTGTAGTCTTTGCCTGCAAAAGTAGGTGGTCCTTTTACTGAGCATCCATTTGAGTTCTCCTCTCACTTGGAGAACTCACCCACTTCCACAGTTTTTATCACTATTTCAATTATTGCTCATTCCATTTCAAATATTTCTTCACCCTCCCTAAATGTAAAAAAGGTAAAAAGCCTGGCTCGATCCCTCTCCTCCCAACCTTCTAAAATTCCAAACCTCATGCCTCCTCGCTGTTCCCCTCTCAGCATCCCAAGGTGGCCCTCACATCTGCCATACACTCCCAGGGCCCCATCGCGCCACATCAAATCCACCCCAACAGCTCAGCGGGAACCCTCTAAACTAAACCACCTGTGTCCAAATGCCAGACTCATCCTCAGACGCTTAGACACACACTCCCACACACCACACACCAGCCTTTTAATATAAACTACCCAGTTTAGCATTCAAGATACATGCACACCATCACAACTGCCCTCACCAACCCCTCTTCAGTCTTCTTTCTCTGGTGCCTCCAAGTAAAAAATATCATGGACGATATGGTAGACATTGTAGTTTCCATATTGTATCAGAATCATTTCACATGGTTTTACATAGAACACTGATTCAGAGTTAGCACCTACCGACGAGTCTCAGAATATAGAAAGTTTGCTGTGGATTTAAACAAGATTTAAACTTGCTTCCACTGCTGGGAATAAAATGACAGAAAGTTATAAGCAAGCAAGTAGCAGTTTCAAATTCCCAGGAGACTTTTAGAGTAATATATACACTTTAAACTCCAAGGAAAAAAGTTTGCCTGCATTCCTTTATTAGAGGAAATACCCATCAAACTACACCCCATTACATTATCCCTCAAAAAGCAGTTAGCAAGTTAGCAATATCATTTCCGCATTTTCCAAACACATCTGCTGCTAGATTGATCCAAAGAGGTACTTCACATCTTATTAGTGGCTTTGGAAATTATCACCTCAAAAGAAATTTGATGTCAATGACCTAGGGGTTAGTACCTTATACAAGGACTGACAATGGTTTTCCAGTTTTAATTAAGCAAAGTAACTCTCATTCTGCCAAGAGGAAGAAAATGAATGGAAAGTTGGACAACTATCTCCCAAAAAAACCCAGGACATTGTCTCTTTGCTGGATTGAGGGTACAGGGAAACTAAAGCCAAAATGCTTGAATAGAATTTACCATATTGAAATATCTACATTTTTTTCTGCAGAAAATAAAGCATCAGGCCTCCTAGAAACAAGCATGGAGCACGTCCATTTGGTAGAAGATCATCTCCCAAAGTGCCTGCAAAGATGGGCAGACATCTATACCTAGTGACATTAAGAGATGGAACTCGCTTTAGTGAAATCCATTTGCAAACCACATCAGGCAACTTCACACAGAGAACTAGCAAGGGTCCCTCAGGCCTCTGGCAGGCTACCAGGATTTCTCAGTTTTCCCTGCATTTTGGTCTAGAGGTTTCCAACTATCATGCCCAGGTCGTCCATGTTCTATGACCAGATCCAAGTTGCCTCACCATGCAAATCAAACAACGGAGTCCTTTTCCTAGGACATTTACTCTTTCATAAGTTTTTCCATCAATTTCTCTAAAACCTTAGCACCTACCACCACATGATCTAACAAGAAATTAAGGCAACAGGTAGTCAAAAACTACGTGTGTGTGTTCAAACAAGATTCTAGAAATATGATTCTTTAAACGATTTTAAGTTGTTAAATTTTAAGATACAAAGACCTGCACTACTTACAATACAAATATATTTCCGGCTAGTTAAGCAGGACCTTTTTCATATGGCAGAAGTAGTGATATTCCTATTTTGTGGCACTCTGAGCAATGTGCACCCTGAAGACCATCCAGGAGCCTCACCCCATGAGCAAGTTTGAGTATCACCCCCTAGTCTCTAGTCGAATCCCTCGGCCTACCTACAACACATTCTGCAGGAAGTGATGAAAAGCTAGGGAGTTTGAGTTACAGAAGGCCTGTCACATTGCAAAATGTCCATCAAGGAGTTCCACACACTCTCCTGCTGCAGGAAAGTGGCTGGGACCATGGCAGCCAAGAGCTAGTCAATGGGGCCTGTCTGATGCCTTAAAATGCTACCTGTGGCATCGAGCTCTCACCTGTTCCTCTCCTGGGTTGTGATCTGTACATAGCAGCCTGCATGTGATGGAGCAACTGGAGGAAACAGGTTCAAAGTGTGGGAAGCCATGGGTTAAAGCGACTTGCCAAACTATGGGAAATATTCTGGCTGGATGCTGGAGCTTTAATGCTTTGCTCTAATGGGGTAATGACTCTTGCTCCTTTCTCATAAACATGCTAAGTAGATTTTTACTTTCTCAAAAAGCTAAATCCTTCTGTGGCTTTATGACTTACTTTCATAACCAAGAGCCTCTTAAGCTATTAACAGCCTAGTGTCACAGCCCTAAAGACTCAGCTTGCCCCCCCCCCCCCCCGCCCCCGTCACAAGTTCCTGCAAAACAGACCCTGGTTAAACAGACTACAGAAAACAAAAAGGAAAGAAAACACAAAACCCCACTTGTGGTTGACACAGAACCTGTACGCAGCTTAAAGAAATCAATAAAATGATATAGTGTCAGATTCAGAACAAAGGAAGAGATTTCAGTGTGGTCACCTCTGAGAACCCTCTGACAAATCAAGGCTGCCAGTTGGATCACTGAGCGCCAGTGAAAGTAATTCAACCATTCCATCTCCCACACAAAATGCCTGAGCCCCAGAGCTAACTCTGGGCGGCTATGATAGTGCTACCCACCCCCAACTCATAAAGCAAAGGGGCAAGCCGGCCAATTTAGCACAAAGAAGAGAACATCTCCATTTGGCCATTGCAGCTGGTTGGCCAACACAGTCATTCACTGCTCTACAAGAGTTCTCCAAGACACTAGTAAAGCACGTTAGCCTTTCCAAATACCTTTCACCTCAATAGATTCCAGTTCCACCTTGCAATAAAACTGAGCATATTTCTATTTAATACTCATTCTCTCAATCTGAAAGCAATCTCTTTCTATTTAATGCAAAGATCTCCCTAAATGCTATCAAAATGGCAACCAAAGTCAGCTTAAGAATTGTGTTCTCAAGGACAGAAAGAATGTCTTTCTACTTTCTCCACCTTGATTTTTTTTTAATGTTTCTCTTTACTTCTCCCAGAAATATTTAACTTGATTTTACATAATGCAAAGTACTCTTTTGTTTGTCAAGATAAGTAAGTTGGTTTCTATTCAAACTGTGGAAAAATATACAACTTTGGTAAGCACGAAAAGGACACAGAATGGAAACTAAGATCCTTAAAATTCCAAAATCCTCTTATCCTATTATATCCCTTTTAAAAAGAATCTATCTGAGGCTGGCCCTGTGAAACAGTGGCTAAGTTTGCACGCTCTGCTTTGGTGGCCCGGGTTCGCAGGTTCGGATCCCAGGCACGGACCTCCACCACTCATCAGCCAGGCTGTTGCAGCGATCCACATACAAAATAGAGGAAGACTGGCACAGGCGTTAGCTAAGGCCTAATCTTCCTCAACAACAACAACAACAAAAAGTATCTACCCAACCATGCGACATTCTGGAAAAGGCAAACTATAGAGACAATAAAAAGATCAGAGGTTGCGGGGGAGGGATGAACAGATGGAGCACAGAGGATTTTTAAGGCAGTGAAACTATTCTGTATGATACTACAATGGTGAATACATGTCATCAAATATTTGTCAAAACCCATAGAAGGTACAGCACCAAGAGTGAACCCTAATGTAAACTATGGATTGGATGACAATGCGTCAGCACAGGTCCATTGACTGTCACAGCTGCACCAGTCTGCTTCCGGGCGTCGACGGCGGTGGAGGTTGCGCGTATGCTGGGGCAGGGAGTACAAGGGAAGTCTGTGCTTTCTGCTCAATTTTGCTATAAACCTAAAACTGCTCTAAAAAATAAAATCTATTCTTTTAAAAAAGAATTTATACTACTAGACGTACTAAATAATAGCATATATCCCCCAACTGAAAAAAGTGGGTAAAAATAGTTGAGGAAGAGGTTAAATCTCCTGCAGCCAGAAAAGGAAAAGTGCAAGAAAAAGCCGCTGTGCTGCAGGGCCTGCCTTGTGACTTCACAGAATACTTGGCAGAGAGGATGCGTGTTTCTGTTTGGTCTAGAGACGAGCACGAGAGGAACCAGCAACACGCGTCATCAGCAGCCTTTTCTCTGAAGAACCGTTTTGATGCTGTGGAAACACTGCACACAAAGCCAGACGAATCCATTCCACACGCACAGACCACCATACATCATTTTGATTTTTATATCTAGATATCTCAACTCATTTTTTGTAAAGTCACTACCCAGATATAATATCTATTTTCAATTTGGGAAATCAGGGAACTGGTTAGCTAATTCAGGAATTGACAAACAAACCGACGCAGCTGCCAGAGGTACTCCCTCAAGCAACTGGTTTGACAAAAATCAGTTATAAAAGCAGGATCTGGGTCTTTAAATATAAGAAATCAGCTTTCAAATACATCAAATTCTAAACTAAATTTTAAAATCTAATGTGTAACGCCATTAGTAACATCCTGCTATTATTCAATCAGTTGTAGAGAGTGGAATATAAGGAGGGCCACACAGAGACCTGACTCAACAGATCCGAGAGGAAACTTCATGAGCATCAAATAGTTTCAAATGTTGGAGAGAGAAGTTGCCGATCAAATAGTTGCACACACAAAACCGATTTTTCATCAAGTATCTACTTAACAAGTATCTACTTGTCCTACAGAAATACAGAGATCATGAAAGAAATGTTATGTGGGTTAATTAATTTAAAATACTTTTAAGTGAGAACATATGTAAAGACCTATCACATATCCCTCTACCTCACCTTCAAAAGTTAAAGTTTTAACACATACTAGGTTGGTTTTTCAAAATCACAGGCACAGGCTTTCAAAGGAGATCTGTATTGCCTATGAGAGTTGACTAATATGTCTGTCATGCACACTTGAGGTGACCCAGTGACCCAGACTTGGCCAACGGATGGGACTCCAGAGGCACGGGAATGCAGGCTGCCCCCGTGATGACATCAGCTCTTCCACGGTTGCTTCTCCACAGCAGTGGGCTTCACGCTGGGGGCCTTGCACCCCTGGAGTATGGGAAGACTTCGAGACGCCTGCAGGCCCAGGTTGTTGTGTGGGAATCACATTCTAGATCCTCAGCTTCCATATGTACACATTCCTAAAAAGCATCTTGTGGTTGACAGTCCCGCTACTGCCCTTTCACACTCCCCTCTCCACAATCCACAATCGTCCTTCTCCCACTCTCGCCCATTCTGATTCTGATGAGGGAATTGCCCCCGAGGTGTGAAAACGTCCTGGTGCCAAGAAAGGGCACATTCAAAATACCGCAGGTCAAGAGAACTTCCTTTAATTAACACCTCCCTATCATTCCAGCAAAAAGTTATGCTCTCCATAAACACATGAACTGATTTAAAACAAGAAACCAAGCCTCATGGAGAGATTAACAAATGCACTTCAAATAAGAATGTTTTACTTTACAGGTTTTATTAATAATTTATCAAGTATTTGATAACCTGTTTGTTAATGAATTATTAGGAAGATAAACTGAATCCAGAAATTTATTTAACTCTTAGCACCTTAGGATCATATTTTTATTGCAAAGTATCATAGGATAACCAGGGTTTTTTAATGTATTACATTTGGACAAAATTCTGCTTGAGGAAGTGGATTGGAAGTATGAGCTCAAGGAGAAAAAGAAAATGTAAAATTTTCAACTATTAAAGAGTGCTTGCTCAGGTATTTTTTAAGTGATGATGAGGCACACCAAATCACAATAGTGTTTAAATTCCATTCAATACGCTTTAAATAGTGATATAACTTTTTCACTTTAAAAGTCAACATTTATAGGGGCTGGCCCCGTGGCCGAGCGGTTAAGTTCGCGCGCTCCGCTGCAGGCGGCCCAGTGTTTCGTTGGTTCGAATCCTGGGCGCGGACATGGCACTGCTCATCGGACCACGCTGAGGCAGCGTCCCACATGCCACAACTAGAAGAACCCACAACGAAGAATACACAACTATGTACCGGGGGGCTTTGGGGAGAAAAAGGAAAAAAAAAAAAAAAAGTCAACATTTATATTATGCCAGGAATTACATCCTTTGTATCTTTCTAACGTTACGATGAAAAACTTTAGATGTCAACCCAAAAAAACATGCAAGGGGATACATAATTTGAAAAAAATCTGTTAGAGGTGGAAGTTGGGGGTAAAAATGTTGCAGAGTTGCTCATGGGCATTGTTAGACGGCCCAGCTTGGCCCTCCCCTCGGTCCACCCAGGATCACGGAGGGACTCTATCTGTCTCCCTTGGGCCCAACTAGGCTAGACACTTGAAACCACAAAACCCATGTTAACAGGGACTTCCTGTGCAACCCTTTAAAGGGCTGACCCTGTCTAAAATCTTGCAAATACAAAAAAATGATAACCAAACATTTCTTCCCATACTTTTTCCTTGACTTGGGGTGGGGGCAGAGGCAGGGCTGTTTCAGATCTGTTCATGTCATGACATACTGAGCTATCAGCCGCAAAATTCTTGATCATACATGTTTAACAAGGTGCCAAGAAAAAAATCCACCAAAAAACTTGGCAATATTTTCTGCCACCAATCCTTTTATTAGGACGATTTATAGAACAAAAAAATCACGTCCTGTCCTCCCCATCTTCATGGGAAAGATTCCAAGAGGAGGAAAGAAGGTAAATGGAAGGAGAAAACACAGCAGCAGGAACTGGCACCAGATCCTTCGTTCATTCAACAGTTACTGCTAACCTACCATCAGGTTAAGTGGAGCCCTGCATGCTGAAAAACGGGGGTGCAAAAATTTCCCCCCAGAAGTGAAGAGCAAATAAGTGGCTTAGCTCCAACCTCCCCAAGCCACACGGTAATCAAGGGGCTAAAAATGGATTAAAACCAGAAGTGAGAGGCTCAGTGAAGACACTCGCCCCCTTCCATGTAAGAAGGAAAATGAAAGTGCTCATTAAATACATCTGTATTTAGATACGTCTAAAGATTAAGTAGTTCTGTGACAAACATTCCCCTCAGATGGCAGTTCCAGATACTTCTCATGAAATTCTAAAAAAGAAAACAAAGCACACTGTGGAGGTATTTTGGGGGCGAGGACATGGAAAAGCCCAGTATTTCAGCACTCTCACCAGTGACAAGTGTTTTCAAACAAGAATGAAGGCCACGGCCTCCTCTATAACACCAGGTTCTTCACCCACGGGGGAGCCAGGAGGCAATGTCCCCTGGGCCCAGCACCCAATGTGCTCCCTCTCCTAGACCAACTTAGAAGCGGGTGATACATTCTAATCTGGATAAGGTAGATGATATGATACTAAAACCACATAATAATTACCCAGGCGGCCGACTTCAGTAATCTATCACAGGGTGTTTATACAGTGTTTCAGGCTGGATCCTAAATATAACTGTAGAGATGGCACGTGACTTTACAAGTGCTGTTTAAGAACAGGACAGGCAAATGAAATGCACATCAGACTGAGCCAGGAAAAACAAGAGCTCTACCCCATTAAGAGTCAGCAAGCCAAATGACAACCACTGGCCTCAGTGTTTCCCTCTGAAAAATGGAGATGCTCATGTTTGCCTCCTGTCTCCCCAGAGAATTTATCATGTTGTTCAGTCGTCAGAGAGCGTCGGTACTGAGCTGCTGCCAAGGTTTTCTAAAGCTACACACTACACAAATTTCTTTACAAATCTTCTTTATCAACAAGCATCTTCAGTCTTTTTTTTTTTTTTAAGGCTTGGCACGTGGGCTAACAACTGTTGCCAATCTTTTTTTTTTTTTTTTCTGCTTTATCTCCCCAAACTCCCCCTGTACACAGTTGTATATCTTAGTTGCATGTCCTTCTAGTTGTGGGATGTGGGACGCCGCCTCAACGTGGCCTGACGAGCGGTGCCATGTCCGCGCCCAGGATCCGAACCCTGGGCCGCCGCAGCGGAGCGCGCGAACTTAACCACTCGGCCACGGAGCCGGCCCCGCATCTTCACTCTTAATTCTTTTTCTCTGGAGGATCAGAAGAGAAAAACGAAGCTAACTTTTAAATGAAAGATGGCATGTGTTCATTGACCTCCCTTTTGCCCCTCACTAACCAGCTCAAGGTGCCCATCTTCTTCCAAGATCAAAAGAACTCCAGGCCTAGAAGGGGTTTAAGAAGAACTCAAATGACTCTGGAAGCACGAGAGCAGAAAGCAAATTCCCTCTACAATTATGACATGAACACTGGAAACCACACACACACTCACTCACTCACTCACCCCCACTCACAACTCACACGGAAATTACCAGACTGAGCTTCAGAGAGAACTTTCTAGAATAATGAGAAACATTAGACAAGTAGATACTATTGAGATTTTTTAATTTTCTAATTTCCATTTGTAATAATTGTGTATCTTTAAAATGTATTTAATTGTGTAAATTGGCTCTCCATAAAATTTAATCCATCCCCATATTAATCTAGAGTCTCTACTCAAAGAAACTAAAAATAGTACTTTTAGCACACAATGGGAAACAGAAAATATCAAGATTTCTGTCTTACTTTCAAATGCAAGAGGTAAAGATCCCCTCCCTGATCTCGGCTCTTTGAGAGAATCAAAAGGACTGTTTCATTTTAACTGTTTCTGAGTCCACATCTGGAGTTTAAAAATCCAGTTTAAAAGGCAAATGATTTAAAATATAAACATATGGCCTCCTTCTCTACAGTGATTCCTAGAGGGAAACAAAAAAGGTCTGAGTACAAACAAACTATTGTTTTAAAAAGGATTTTTTTTTTAATTAAAAGCATACCAAGAAAGCTAACTAAGCTTCTACTTTCTCCTGGAGAAAATAATAAAACCAAGAATTCCCAGCGCAATCTAATTAAATCGAGATCAAAGTGCAGCTTAGGTAATACCAAGGCTGTAAGAGTGTAGCACTCGATTTCTGAAGAGCACGGTCCCAGTCTGGACTCGGCTTAATGCAGGGCTGGCAAAGTTTTCCTGTAAAGGGCCAGAGAGTAAACATTTTCAGTTTTGCCAGCCATACAGGCTCTGTTGCAACTACTCAACTCCACGCTGATGGCCCGAAACCAGCCACAGACAATATACAAACAAATGACGGAGGGCTGTGTTCTGATACAATTGTATTTATGGACACTGAAATTTGAATTTCATATCATTCTCATGTGTCTCAAAATATTCTTTTGATCTTTTTCAAGCATTTAAAAATGTAAAAACTATTCTTAGCTCACAGGCCATATAAAAACAGGATTTGGCCTGTGGACAGTGGTCTGCAACCTCTGGGTTAGAGCCATCGCAGGCTGGAGAAGCTGCAAGCTCAGCTAAGCCAGTGTCCCCATTTCCCAAAGGAAACTGAGGCCCAGAGAGGTGTCACGGCCAGGGTCTCAGGCCAGTTCATGGCAGAAAGGGGTAAGGATTAGACCTGAGGAAAGGCGAGCTGGAAAGGTAGAGCAGGGATGAGGGAAAGGCCTCCCAGAGTTCAACTCACGGGGACAGGCAGCGGATGCTTAAAACCAGAGATGTCCCAGGAAACGAGGTACAAGTCACCGGAGCCTCCAACACCTGCCTTCCCACCGTGCAAAATAACATATTATCCACGGTCCCTACGCCGATTCTGAAGGTTCTGTACCAGCATCGGGAGCCCGCTGGATGAGCCAGATAACCATCAGCCCGATTCTTTCCAGCCTTCTGGGTACATCACTCTGGTCATTTCTTTTTGCAGCTTAAGTTACAACCTCCACTTTGGGTATTCCAATCCTAGAACCCCAAGAAATAAGTGTCAATGCGGCTGAGGAGCAGTGATCAATGTTAAAAATTATTTTAAAGAGGGGACTATAGCAGGGATGACCAATTCAGCTTAGAGTTCAAGGGCATCTCTGACGTTCCCCTCAGAAAGTAACATGGTCAACCTCCCTCCCGTTCCGAGCTCCTTCTCTCTTTCATAAAAATGTTTCTTTCCTCCTATTCTCCTATTTTTCTTTCTTTATTCTACTCTGGGTTTTGAGGGGGTTTTTTGGCACTGATTCTCATTTCCGTTTTCATGTGATCCTTTTTATTTTGCCCTACATCTTAACTGGATATACCCTCAAACTGAAGGACATTTTAGAATTAAAACACACACACGCAGCCAGTGCTGTTTAATTTACCTCCTCTTTAAACGGTATTCTGTAGTCTGAAGAGGGAAAAAAGAAGACTCCAAATTAAAGTGACTTTTTACAAAGAATCCTTCATTTGACTTTCTTAATCACATTTTTTACAGAGATTTATGGTTTTCTATCCTGTTAAATATTCAATCAAGGCTTGAAATTTTACACCAACGCTTTTCAGAAATTCTGCCATGATTTTTTTTTTTTGAGGAAGATTAGCCCTGAGCTAACATCTGCCATCAATCCTCCTCTTTTTGCTGGGGAAGATTGGCCCTGAGCTAACATCTGTGCCCATCTTCCTCTACTTTATATGTGGGATGCCTGCCACAGCATGGCTTGATAAGCAATGCGTAGGTCCACACCCAGGATGGGAACCAGCAAACTCCAGGCCACCGAAGCAGAGCGGGCAAACTTAACCACTACGCCACTGGGCCAGCCCCCGCCATGATGATTTTTTATGAAAACTGCCCTATCAACTATTTTGTTCTTACACACTTCCTCAAAAAGACATGGTTTTCTACTTCTGTGAAGAGGAAGTGGCATTCTTATAAGTAATTTTCCATTCTTTTTGACAACTGAAATCCAGAATGATTGCAAACTCCTCAGAATTTTTCAACACACATTTATCCTCCTAGATCTTTCTAAATTTAAGATTCTTCAGTCAAATAAACTAAGTCAATTGATTTAAGAAACCCGAAGTGAAAGAAAAATGTACCTCCTAAAGTTGTAGGAACCAAAAATGCTACAATTCAAACCTAAGGATGGAGACTTCACACAAAAATAGATCAAAAGAAGCACTTTCTACCAATGTTGTTTAAGTTAGAAAGAAGACCAGATAAATGGGCATAAATTGAAAACAAAAAATAATTAAAATCATATTCTCATAGAGCTGAAATTGATCCTAGAGAATTAGTCTCTTTAATATGACAAATGAGGAACCACTGAGAGATTCAAGGAGTATTTATTGGGTACCTCCATGGGCCACTTGCTGTACAAAGACTTTCCCACGTGTCACAACTTCCCCATAAAACAAGTATTATTATTGCTATTTTACAATAAAGGAAAGTTGTGTCACAGGAAGATAGACACAGCTAGTTAGGAGCAGAGAGGTGTCCACGGCCCAGATCTCTAGACATCACCTTCAGTACCCTCTTAACCACGCCACTCCCATGTAATATTTTTGGAAACTGTTCAGTGAGATGACACAGTAGGTTAAAACGTTATCAATCGGGGCTGGCCCCGTGGCCGAGTGGGTAAGTTCGGACGCTCTGCTGCAGGCAGCCCAGTGTTTCGTTGGTTCGAATCCTGGGCGCAGACATGGCACTGCTCATCAAACCACGCTGAGGCAGCATCCCACATACCACAACTAGAAGGACCCACAACAAAGAATATACAACTATGTCCCAGGGGGCTTTGGGGAGAAAAAGGAAAAAATAAATAAATAAATTTAAAAAATCTTAAAAAAAAAAAAGTTATCAATCCAGTAATAAAATATCCTGGAACCTTGATATAAGACTTTTTGCTAAAGAGCAGAGCTCCTCAAAAGAAGATTGTTTCGTCTTGGCCGCTAAGAAAAGGAACATTAGCAACTAAATGTTACACTCGCCTCATGGGCCCCCAGACACAACTACAGCAAGGCCCCAAAGTACCCAAAACCCAATAACCACTTGGCTTCTAAATTACTCGTGACAACATCATTTACTCAAGTTGCAGTTAGCCATTTCTCAAGCTTATTCTTAAATCTGGACTCCATTAAGAAGGGTATGGAAGGATTTCCACACTTGCAGGAATAAAGGAAGATATTTCAGCCTGGCTGGAGCAACCCAAAATCCTTGAGGGCAACACCACCACCCACTTCCTGCTCAGGTAAGAGGAGAAGCACGAGGTGGTTGAACCTGAGACCTTGGAATTGCCTGCCGTCTTCAAAATCTACCTGGTTTAGGGGCTGGCCCTGTGGCCTGGTGGTTAAGTTCGGTGCGCTCTGCTTCAGGGGCTCGGGCCCAGTTCCTGGGCACAGGCCTGCACCACATGTCAGGGGCCATGCTGTGGCAGCAACCCACGTAGAAGACAGAGGAAGAGTGGCACAGATGTTCACACAGGGTGAATCTTCTTCAAGCAAAAAATAAAAAAATTAAATCTACCCAGTTTTAATTGAAACACAGTTAAAAAGTTAATGTAACAAAGTGATTTTTGGCAACTCTAATATCTAAATTCCCCTGGAAATACCTTACACTAAAATATTGTACAAGGACAGCCAGATCTAGGTCTTCCTGAAGGCGCCCAAGACGTGATTTTAAGGGAGATGCTCAAATATCTGCCCTGACTTATGAGGGGCACTTTAAGTCAATAGGTGGGTGAACCTCACAACTAACTCAGAAGCGTATTTCTTTAGGCAAGAAAACTAGCAGAATCGTATGCTTTTCTGACAAACAATAAAAAAGGATTCTAACAACTCTACTGAAGACATTCTATCAAGTGGGAGTGGACGGGTCAGGAGGAGCACAAAGGGAGCAGGAAGAAGCAAAAAGAAAGAGAAATAACTTCCAAAAAGAGTAAGTCACTAAAATATTTAGTTGCCCTGGGCAAATACTAAGGTTTTGTGCTTTTGCTTTCTTGTCCTGTAAGATAAGGACTCTCTTTTTAAACATAACCACAACATCATTTTCATACTTTAAATCATCAAATATCCAGTCAGTATTCAAATTTCCCAACTGTCTCATACAAGTGTGTGTTTTAAGTCTGTTTGAATCAGAATCCAACTAGCCTTAATTCTCATTTAATCCATATATTTCCCCTCCAGTTTTTTTTTCTTACAATTGATTTTTTTTTTTTAAGGAATGAGATTATTTTTTCCTGTAGATTCCCCATAGTCTGGATTTTTTTAAGTAACTTTTTATTTAAAAAATTTTTATAAGGTTAAAAACAGGCCATCTCCAAACCTACTACATTACTCCATCAATGTCCTGCACCATGAAGACCACCCAGCCTTTTCAATGAAGTCAGTGCTGCTCCAGGACACCCGTCTGTCCGCAAAATGTTGCCATGACAAGTAACTTGCACAACACTCTATTCAAGGAGTGGGTATCACGGAGACAGAAGGACCCATAAGGTAACACTTCACTTTATGCTTCAATACTTTTTGGAACAAGGAGGGGTATGAATAAATTTTTAAAAGATCAAGCCCAAGCAACAAATGGAAACAATGAGTTTTGTCCAGTACAAACCCATTAATTTATGTCTCCAGGAGAGGACATCTAGTCCCCATCAGAACTCAAAGGAGAAAGATGGTTGGTTGATGTACAAACACCACTCCTACCAAGTTAGCTTGTTGAATATTTCTTTCCTGTCCTCTTCTGCCTTCCAAATACAAACCCTATGCTTCAGTAAATTCACAGTCCTCAGCTTACCTGACCGGTACATGGATGTCACTCATCTGGGATGCCTTCCACCCCCATCTGTTGCCTACATCATTCCCTTTCTCGAGGATCAGCTGGATGCCCTCCAGCTCCCTGAAGCCCTTCTCAATAACTCTGCCCACCTCTGGACTCCTGGAGTCCCTCGTTGGTACCCCAAAATGTAGTCTAAACCTGCATTATACCTGGTTTGAGAGCTGTTCCACACACCACGTGTATTCAATAAAGATTTGATGAGGGCCTTCCATGCATAAGGCATTCAATATCATCTCTAACAAGACCATAAGCTCCGTGAGGAAAAGGGCCTCTTGAGATTCTATGCCTAGTCCAGGAGGCCAGCTAAGAACAGCTAAGAATGTGCACCTGGGAGTCAAGTTGGCCATACACGAATCCCAGAGTCATGGACCCTGAAGAGATTACCGAATCTCTCAGTTCTCATTTTCCTCATCTGCAAAATGGAATGATAATAGCCCCTCTCTCACAGAGATGTTGTTAGGATTAAATCACGTAAAGCATGAGTATTGTCTTGTCCCCTCATTCCTAGTTCTGTCTGGTTTCTAACTATTTCATTGTACCTGTTCTTACCTGTTCTTATCCTTTGTGGAAAGAGGTGGAGCAGAAGACTCCCGAAGAGTCGTTGCCATGGAGACGGAGTTCATTAAACCCTCCTTGATTGCTTGAATACACAGGAGATCCACTTTGCCATGGGGGTGAGTGTCCCTTCCCATAACATTTAGGGTAGACATCTCCCCCTCCCTAGTGTCCCCCTGGTCCTTCCCCTGTAAAGAAATGGAACTGGCTCAGAACTAACTACAGTGTAACCCATCCCCACCACCAAAAGCCCAATTTAAAAGGAGGGGAAATAAAACCAGCAAAGAAGACAGTATGTAACCTTTCATCTTTTGATGGGGCAGAAAAATTTCTCTGAATTTTTTTTGAAGGGAAATCAAATATTCCGGTGTACAGATGAAAGCTCTGTTTACAAAAGTCTTTCCTATTTTTTGTTTGAGTGCCTCATCAGGAAAAATATTTGAACATGTACATATACCCACACACACACATACATCTTTATATCATTCACTTAACCAATATTTACTGAGCGTTTCACATGTGCCTGCCCTTGTTCTAAGTGCTGAAGATATAGTAGTGAATTAACCAAGCTAACCAAGAAAAAACAACTGTGCCCCCTGCTATTTGCATCTCTCCTACACATAAGCTTTTATTTTAAAAAATAAAATATATGATATGAGGGATGTGCACTATGTGGGAAACATTTTTAAAGGGGGACAGGAAATGTAGAGTGTGCATTCTAAATAGAGTGGTCAGGAAAGGACTCCTTGAAAAGGTAACCTTGGAGTAAAGACCTGAGAGAGGTGAGGGCGGACCCTGCGGCTATCTGGGCAACAGCTTCACAGGCAGCAGGGACAGCCAGGGGCCTGAGGCAGGGGTGCACCTGGCGTGTGCACTGAATCGTGAGGAGGCCCGTGTGCTGCAGCCAAGGAGCCAGGAGAGACAGGAGGAGATATGACTGGACAGGTGAGTGGAGGGGCTACGTGGAGGGAGCCTGGAGGGCCGCTGTTTGACTTTAGCTTTTACTCTGTGTGCGATGGGAGGGTTTTGAGTAGCGCAGCAACGTGATCTGAGTTCCATCCCTCTGATGGCTACGTTGAGAGTAGCGAGTAGGGGCCAAGGTTGGATGGGGAAGGCCAGTGGGAAGCCTGCTGCAGTAATCCAAGTGGCCTGGCCAGGTAGTAAAAAGTGAAAAGTAGAGCTAAGAGGATCTTATATATATACTAGTATAGAATGTATATTTAAAATACACAAAAATAAAAAATCTATTTAAAAGAAATATGAATTCTAATATTTACTTTCCCAAACTCAATAAGCCATCTTGCTCGCACCTATGGTAGAGTTGTCCCCCTACCACCACTTTGGAGGCCATTGTTTAACAACAATTGGTGGGTTGAGTTGGCCCAGTTGACCTGCAGTTCTGCCTGGCTTTCTGTCTTGACATTTCTCCTGTGCTCACTTCCTATCTTTCTCTTTATCTCGCCAGTCTTCAACAGCAAAACAAGCTTCCTCCACAGACGGAGCGCATCTACACACACAGAGGCTGTTGACTGCACACTAGAATTCCCTTCTTGAGAAAGTCTGGGGTCACTGTGTCAATTGCACCCAATCTCTGGGGTCAACAGTTGGGAAACAGACCTGCTAGATGCAGCTGCTACTGTGGAGTTCATTAAGACAGGCTTATGCCTGGGAGAACCCAGGCCATTCGCTAGTGCAGCACCTCAGAGGAAGGCTAGGGTGGGCCCCAGCTCCCCACAGCTCACAACAGACAAACGGGTCTGCACGGTTTGCTCCCCTTGCCCTGCAAGAGGCTCAAGGGGATTTCCCAAGGACAACGCTTGGAACAGCCCCAGGGATTCTGTGGCCCCGAAACCAAGCTCCTAGAGATGCTAGAAGACCACATTCTTGGGGAACAGAGCCCTGACGCTGGGGCAGAACTCAGTGTGTGTTTCTCAGATCTGATCAACTCTAACTCTGCCACCCCCACATTGCGGGGAAACTCAGAGGTTCACGGAAGGCAGATACTTTTGAAACCAGGTTCCAGGAGTTGAGAAGAGATTGCCGCAGAGATACCTGGGGTGCTCTCTTAGAACAGCAGAGCTTGAAGGAATTCAGAGGATTCTCCACCCACCCCTCCCATTTTACAGAGAGAGAAACTAAGTCCGGGACTTGCCCAAGCCCATACAACCATTAGAAAAAGAACCATGAGTAGAATCCAGGTCTTCGGATTCTCAATTTAGTGTTATTTTAAAAATAAACTAAAGCAAAACGAAAGCAATTTAACATGGAAACCTTCAGAGACAAGTTAGAACTGGGATTAAATGTTGCATGTCGAGGCCCCAGATGTGTCTACAAATGGCTCTAATTTTACTAGGAGCTCTGGAGGCTCCCGTGGGGCAAAATGGTCTCCTGGTACTAAAGATACCTTGGAAGGTTGCACTGGGATGCTATGACTCACGAGGCTGGGACTGAGGGGATCAGAGATACACGAAACCATGAAATACGAGCAAACATTGGCTTTGTAAAGCCTGAAACAGCCCAAAAATGAACAGCATACGTCTTACTGACTTGGCCCAACTAATAGAGGACTAGACAAATTTTCAGTTTTCAAAAGGGGAGACAAGTGAAAACATCCTTAAAAATTATGAATATCATAATAAAAACTAGAGTCGTGAATCATTCATTCAACCTTTTGGGCTATAGACTCTTTTACAAGCATGAACGTTGATCAGAGAAAACACCTGCTCCCCTAGCCTGATGGCAGGCAGAAGGCAAACACAACGTTGGGTAGTAAAGGAATAATGTATAAAGTCACTACTCTGTACAATGAATAATCTTAGATATATCCAATAATCTCAGGTATAATCCAAGATTATCTATAAATGAAGGGGGGCAGGGCAGCAATCGGCTCCTAAATGGTTGACGCTGGTTAAAACCCTCTCCTGGAACCTGAAATTAAGTGTTTGACTTTGTTACCTGGAGAGCTAAGTTCGAGCTCATTTGCCAGCACACCCTGCACCACCACTTGTGTGAGGAAGACCACAGCGCAAACCTTGTAAAGAGCACACCCTCCGCTGCAGGGCTGAGGCACAGAGCGAGAGGGGGCGCCGAGGCACAGGAAAGACAGCCATCGAAACTTTCTACGTTACAAAGAAGAGCCTGAGGACAAAGAAGAGCCTGAGGCCCACAGAGGTTAATTTGACTTACCCAGGGTTGGCTACTGCACAACATATGCGGCCTCTCCCTTATCATATACCCACAGCAAACAGTGATCATTGGTCATCACTTTATCCCCCTCCCGGGCTGCAAGAGCCAGAATGTTTCTGACATATTGCTCCTGCAGCTCCCCAACCACCTGGTCAGCACCGCTGCATGCGATGGAAGCCATTTTGCAACTCCGGACCAGCATAAGGTCATACACCATCTCTGTAATGCCGCTGCAGTGTAAGCCTGCCTGGAAAGTGACGGACTAGTCTGCTAGTCAAAGTAGTTCACTGCTGCCGTCAAGCCTGAGGCGCGCAAACACAGAGCCTATGCAGTGTGACCACAGATCCAGGTTGACATGGGACAGTCCTGTGTCGCATCTGTTTCCCCAGCTTAATATTTAATAGTGCACCCTACCATTCTCAAAGTTGTCCCAGTTTGGATCAAAATGATATGGTCATCCAAATTCCATGCAACTCCTCATCACCTACATTTATAAATGTTTGTTTGTTTGTTTGTTTGAGGATATGATGTGTCAGGAAAAACCACTGAGCCACTCACCAGTAGTTTTCGCATATAAAGGGGTTTTCAGAGAACACTAAATCCAAATGATCTTTGAAAGGGCCTTAGGGACCCCTGCTGCCACCAATCTCTTTTATATATTGAGCTTCCATATGGAATTTTCTTTGGGGAAAACAAGGAAAGCCATAGCTTATGCAAGCCTGAAAACCACAAGATTATCAGATCTCTGTAGCTCCTGCCTATTTTTAAATTATTTCACGTTATACTTGAGCCTATAAAAATTCACATTATACTGTTGAAATAGAAATCTTTTTAAAGAATGTTTCAGTCTTGTTTCTGGCACAAACAACTATGCCTTTTTGAGTTTATATTTATTCTCTGTTTAGAGGAAAAGAGGAAGTAAAAGTTGAAATCTTTAAAAAAAAACGTTTCAGGGGCCTGCCCTATGGCCGAGTGGTTAAGTTCGCGCTCTGCTTCGGCGGCCCGGGGTTTCTCAGGTTTGGATCCTGGGTGCGGACCTAGCACCACTCGTCAAGCCATGATGAGGTGGCGTCCCACATGCCGCAACTAGAAGGACCCACAACTGAAATATACAACTGTGTACCGGGGGGCTTTGGGGTAAAGAAGGAA
The DNA here is from genome assembly GCF_021613505.1 of Equus quagga. NCBI lineage: Eukaryota > Metazoa > Chordata > Mammalia > Perissodactyla > Equidae > Equus > Equus quagga. The sequence goes on along the minus strand of NW_025798627.1, from coordinate 2,746,831 downwards.
AAATAAAATCTTAAAAAAAAAGTTTCAATCAATCCAGGGTTAGACCTTGTGTGTCACCACTGGATTTACACCAGAGCATCCAACATTTATTTAAGAGAAGCATAAATTCAGTTTATTTGGAAAAGTCATTGGTCTAGACAGCATAGATAGCAGTTTTGCGCTCAAGAGAAAGACAGTGACATTATCATGCAGGAAATTTAAACATTTCACCTGGTTACCTAGACAGAAGACTGGCAGTAACTAACTCAAGATGTCAAGCGCAGTTCTCTCTGAAGATAGAGACTTCAGATGGTTTTAACTATTTCTTTTTGTTTATCTAGCTTCCTGATTTTTCTACAACGATCACAGTTTATTTGTTAATGACCAAGAAAAAAAATCAGCAAAACACATGTCATTCACCAGGGTGGGGAGGTAGAGAGGCTAACAGGATAAGCCAGGCACAAGTCTGACAGGAGCAGAGGCCTCCAGAGCAGCTCCTGACTCTGACAGAACTAGGTCCGGCCCCAGGAGCTGGGAGGAGTGTGGCTCACCCGACGGCTGCCCGGGAAACAAGAGCAGGCATCCCTGAGTTCGAGGACAGCACTGCCCTTTCAACTGTTAAAAGTACAGCCTTGTGACTGCAGCCCCACCTGCGCAATCAGACTGTCAGGGCAGGACACGCTTCTCCATCACTTACCGGGTGTGTGACCTTGAACAAGTCAAGTAGCTTCTCTATTCCTGTTTCCTCACCTATAAAATAGGAATCACACCTCCCTCCTGGCATGGCTGTGAGGATGAAGACAGATGATGCACCTCAAAGGCCCAGTATACAACCAGATCACAATAAACGTAAGCCATTAGTAGGTCCCCGCTGTGAAACACCAGTGCTCAAGGGCACTCCCCAAGCTAGATGTAACTGGATCCCAAATCAACCAGAGAAGGGTCCTAAGAATAAAGCCTTTCTTGTCCCTTCTTCTCTGGTGAAGGCAGGACTGGAGCACAGCATCTGCTGTAAGCCCAGTGCCGGAGGGAGCGATGAAGGCCAGGCAGCCCAGGAAAAGATGCAACACATCCCAAGGCCCCACGCTCCGGGCTAGAAAGGCCGCTTGCAAAGTGACAGGATTTCTACTTTCTTGCCACTGCCACAGCTGCCAGCCACTGCCTTTGGCAGGCAGATGGGTGACTCAAGTGTGAGCTAGGACTTGGCAAGGGGACACCAAACCAGAAGGCCTCCGGGCAGGAAGCTCCAAAAAGGGCCACCTGCTGACACAGTTTGTCCACAGGCAGCCCTGGAGATGGAGGGGGCATCTGCTGTCACCAGCAAATTCAGATAAGAACAGTGAACATTTCAGAGGTCCAACAGAACTTACCATTCTTGCTTTGTAACTTTGAGAAACTGCTTTGGGGGGCGAGGCTGAAGACATATGACCACACACTTAAAATCACTGTAGTGTCTTTATATGACAGAACGAGCAGCCCCCAAAAGTTCAATCTCAAATCAAACTACAAAGAGTTTCATGGCCACCTTGAGCCAAAATACATTACATGTCTATGTAAAGGAATTTTCTTTCACAAACTTAAAATTACCTCACTTTACCGAAGATATAAATAAACCTCCTAATGTCCACCTGAGAGGAAATAATTACACTATTATGTTAATTACATAGGTGAGTGTGTTCTGTGCTGCACAGGGTGACTGACTCCACATGGTTTGCCTAAAATTTTCCCAGTGTTAGCACCAAAAGTCCCACCTCCCAGGAAACCCCTCAGTCCTGGGCAAACCAGGATGGTTGGTCCCCCAACGCTGCAAGAAAAATGACGTGTGTGTGAAGAGGAAAACAGAAGAGACACAGTTACAAATGCAGAAGTGCTAAATGTGAAGTTTGTTTGTTTGTAGAAATAGCTCCTAGTTCCTTCTGATAGTAAAAAAACAAAAAAAAAACAAAAAACTGAAAACCACACTTGTCTCTCCCTTCCCCCTTTCTTTTCTCCCAAAACAGAGCTCAGAAAAGGAGTTTTCCTCCTCATGCATGATTGAGACGTCATGCAGGACTGTCTGTTATGTGCTGGCCACCATCAACCCAACGAGCTCCTGCACCCAGCTTCTGCAGCACAGGAAATGTCTTCTTCCACTCCTTCCATCGGCCACCATGACAACTGGTAATTCAGGTGATCAACAGCAAGAATGTCTCCTCAAGCTAAAAATCCAAGAGCCCTGGCAAAAAGAGTCACTTCACAAATAGGGCATTAACCAGGTGAGGGAGGAATGAAGAAGTGATTGCTTTACAAATAGCTGGATGGAGACCTCGGTACCCCACGAACTCTAAGACAGGGGTTCCAAGCAGGTGGCCCCCCACCCACAACGATGGAGCAAAACTCTTGAGTTGGGAGTTTAGCAAAGGGTTTTTAAGCCTCTGGTGACGTTAAGAACCAGCTTCTAAGAATTTAGCTTCCAGCTGAAAGGTAAGACTATATAAGGCAAGAACGAGCACACACTTCCTGGGCCTAAAGCCCCACAGAAACCATGGTTGCTTACGCTGCACCCCAGCCCGCCCAGACCACCTCTTCAGCCAGCCTACCCCTGGCTTTGCCCCAAGATAGGCTGACACTTTTTAGCTGCTCTTGAATCCTAGAACTCCTCAGATTCCTTTTATACATCAGGAGATGGAACCAAATGAAGGTTATGCAACTCTTTCTTTCTTTCCACAGTAAGACTAGTTTGTTGGGAGAAGAGAAGGGATGTATTCAGAAACATTTTTAAAGGTAAACATCTTTGAAAGCCCTACTCTGGTAAGTCCTAAAGAATAACTTCCTTTCTAAGACTAAATAATACACTTTTCACTAGTGTTGATCTTGATTTAGGAGAGGCTGCCTTCGTACAGCCCTTTCAACAAATCCAATGAGAAGATGGAGGCATCTTACAAGCTCTAGTAAAAAGCATACGAGCCTGGAAGGCAGCAGACAGGAGCTAGTCTCCACTGTGCTGGCCGACAGCTGTGGTCCTTCAGCAAGACAGGCTTTACTTGCCCGGATCTCAGTTTCTTCATTTTAAAACATGAAGGTTTCGGGCTAAGATCAGCTTTGGCATCCCTTACAACTTTAAAATTCTATGTGAAATTCTTTTGTGTAGGTGATGATAACAGTAACGCTTATGAGTAGCATTTTTTGTACTTTGAAGATTTAGGAATTAACTTGCACCGGCAAAGATGTCAAGACCAAGACAGACTAACCCTGGAAGATTTAAAACAAGCAAATGTATAAGAGTTGTCGAACTATGTGACCAAAAGGTGGAGGGAATCCTAACAGCAACTTACAAACACTTAAATGCTCTGGAACCAATGGGAACAGGTAGGTGCACCACAATTACCGGCTGCTCCTCCTGCTAAATTTAATGATAACATGAATTTTAATTTGGTGATCCCTACCCCACAAAAAGAAAAGAAAAGAAAAAAGCCTATAAATACTTAGGGCAAACAAACCAAAACTTTGAATCGAAAAGGCAGGAGAGCAAATCCTTGTAGTGATTGATTGCATTTAAGTCGCAGGATGTTCCGGCTGGATGTTAACCGGAGACAGCAAGGCACCAGATGCGACCCACTGGAGAAGCAGATGTTTAATACGAAGGACTGGCATGTTGGACCGCGAGTGTCAAAGTCAAGACTGCCTCTCCACCTAACAACGTTCATGTCACTATCCATGAGTAAATGGCAGGAGAAAAAAGAGCAAGCTGTTTCCTTCTTTCGTGGAAAGAGCTGCAAAGAATTTGTCCTGCAACTTGGTTGGGCGCCTGTGAGTGCCCATGTCCTCAGAGCAGCAGAGTCCGACAAGGTGGGGTGTTGCTATTCCACAGAACTGCAGTAAGGACTGTCAACCGCTTCAGCACGTAACCCCACCTCTCCGGACCAGGACTCGAGGGCTGCCCTGTGTGGTGTCTCGGCAACGAAAGCAACAAAGTTGACAGACACAGGCTGAGGGTCGCCAACCGCCTGTGAGTGGAGCCCCCGGCCGGACTGCACCTCCTCCTGGGAGAGATGGGGCCGGAGCCGAGAGCGCCGCCTCCAAGGGTCCCCATCGCGCACCACGCACCCAGAGCCTCGAGCTACTAAAGAGGAAGTCAGGATGTCATGTCAAACGGATAAAGACAGCCCGACCGCTCAAGAGGCGAGGTCTGGGCCGGTCTCCGGCTTGGCTTGGAGAGGGGTCCCAGCCTGCGATCCTTTCTCCCTCTCCCCGCGCCGTCCTCCTCCCGGCGGCGCGCACCAGCCTCCCCTGGCCGGGACTGGCCGGGGAGCCCACGCTGCGCTGCACGGGAGGAGCCGGAGGAGCCCCTCGCGCCTCCCCTCCCCCTGCCCGGCCGGGCCCGCGGACGACACAGCGGCGCACAGCGCACACCAGCCCCTTGCCTGCGCCTGGCGCCCGCCGGCCCCGGCCCCGGCCCCGGGCGCCGAGCCGAGCGCACAGCGCCGACGGCCCAGGGCGGGGACGGCGCAGGGGCAGAGCCGCCGCCGCCGGCTTTCGGAGCCGCGCCGGCCGCGCACACTCCTCCCCTCGGCCGCCAGTAAACAGCGGCGGGCGCGCTCCCCTCCGCGCCGCGCCCCCAGCCCCGCGGTCCCGCCCGCCGGCGCCGCCGCCCCCTACCTGGTCGGTGAGTTTGAGCACTGCCATTCTTCCGCTCCTCGGCGCGCACACACATACAGGTCCCCGGTGCGCAGATGTCACGCCAGGAGCCGGGGAAGCGGAAGGGACTGCCAGGGGAAGGGAAAAAAATCTGGCTCCCGAATTTGACAGCCCTCCCCCTGCTCCTCCTCCGCCGCCGCCTCCTCCCGCCGCGAGGCTGACACTGGCTAGTGGGGTTTGCAGCCGAGCCCGCCCGCCTTTATACAGGAAGTACCGGCCGCTGCCAGCCGGGCCGCCACTGACATCACCGCGCGCTCGCTCGCGAGCCCGGGCCGACGCTGCCGCCTGCCGCCCGCAGCCGCGCCTCGCAGCCCGCGGCCCCCGCGCCCGCCCCCCGCGCGCCCCGGGG